>NC_090254.1:14543513-14548513 GCF_037325665.1 Littorina saxatilis
TGTCATGGTTTTAACATGTTTGTATTTTATGAGTGTAGAGTGTCGAACAAATATTGTCCACAACATAATTACTTAAATTGACACAGTCCATACATTTCTTAATTGAGTATTATGCTTATGCATGACATCAGTAGATTTTGGGGTTTGCGGTATGTGTCAGAATTGTAAACCTTTTATTATAAAAAAAAAATTATATCAGGATTTCGTTATTTAACATCAGTAGTATGTGCATTCGGTAGAGCTTGTGTGGGTCTGTTTGGGAGAGTATGATTTAAATGAATTGTACTGAATGTGGGTAAGTTGGTAATAAGGTGTGTGCAGTGAATGTGTGTATGATTGATGGTTGGCTGTCAAGAATACTAAAGTGTTATTTAGTTTTGCGATGATCTAGTGTTTAATGTGTTACATTATTGTGTGGGTGACAAGCCAGAAGGTAAATGCCTGCCTGTACGCACAAGGAAGACAATAAAGTTGTATTATTTTGCTTTGTATTAAGTTGTGGTATCTACTTGCGTCAGACTGTGAGGCAGTTTAACGGTCGCATAGTCCGTCATTATTTCAGCCATTGAATTGTGTGTATTGCAGATCTGTTCACACTCTGGTCTCCCTTGCCAACACACACACACACACACACACACACACACACACACACACACACACACACACACACACAGTACACACACACACACACACACACACACACACACACACACACACACACACACGTGAGCTCGCGTGCTCGATACAAATACGGACAGCCAGAAAGAAAGACGGACGGGCAAAGGAATAAAAGCCGTGCACTGACTTTATCAGACAATGGTAGTGTGTTCTTTTTATTTTCTTCACACATTCAGAAAGAAAAAAATGATCGGAGGAACAGCGGTCAACTAATCATACAATCGAAGATAAGACAAGACCAGAAAAAAGCAAGACAATTTTAATACAATAACTGTAAAGTACAATACAACTATACAATCAAATCTAAGACAAGACCAGGTGAAACGACACAATACCACACAGTGCGTTCCAGACAGGGCAGGACACAGGTCAAACAGAACAAAAGAATACAATACAATACAAGACAAGACAAGACAACATAATACAATGCAATAAAATGCAACACAATACAGTCTATAGAAATCCTGCTTGATGCCGCGCGATCCGAGAAAATGTTCCCTCTTTACCTTCACTGCGCATGCTGCAAAACCCCTCCGCGCGGAGGTGTTTTTAGACACATCAGACACAGGGTGAATAAGCCACAATGCAATCCAGCCAAATATTATTTTAACAGAATGACGAAAAAGGTCAGGTGTATGGGTCATTTTGCTCCATTGATGCGAAAACATTTACAGATAAGTCATGGTTCCATTTACCATCATGTTTTTGTCTGTTGTGAATGTAATTGCTTGTCCACTTTTAAGACCGGAAGTTCGAAGTCCTTGTGAATGTTTCATTTTGTCTATAATAAAACGTTCCACAAATTTAACTTTTTTATTTTTTGTATTAACTTTTCGTGGAACGAATTATTTTTCTTAATTTTGGAACGTTAGCAGTCTATCCGTTTCGGATTTTAAAAGAATAAAAGAAACAAAACTTGACTAAATGTAAAAAGACGAATAGATATCTCTACAGAATCATACCCCAAATCTAATCAAACATAGTTGGTTCCTTTCAGTATGCTTCGTGTGGTTCCGCACAACTCTCACCTAATGTTGTTCTCTTTATTTAGACCTCTTACCTCCCTTTTTTCTCAGATCTTGGTTAAAACATTTAACAAAAAACAACATGGTGAAGAACAGTTATCAGAAAGTTGGACGAGACAAGCGGCGAGCCATGTCAGTTCTTCCCGTGTGGAGCAGTTCGCCTCACCATCTCAAATGTACCGGCACGGTGGCTTAGTGGTAAGGCGTCCGCCCCGTGATCGGGAGGTCGTGGGTTCGAACCCCGGCCGGGTCATACCTAAGACTTTAAAATCTGGCGTCTGGCATTATGGGGTTAGTGCTTGGACTGGTTGGTCCGGTGTCATAATAATGTGACTGGGTGAGACATGAAGCCTGTGCTGCGACTTCTGTCTTGTGTGTGGCGCACGTTATATGTCAAAGCAGCACCGCCCTGGTATGGCCCTTCGTGGTCGGCTGGGCGTTAAGCAAACAAACAAAATCTCAAATGTGGGCCAGGTGTGGTTTTTTTGGTTTGTTTTTTTACACGGGATAAGACCATCCCTCCACTTGGACACATACAAAAAAATCATCATCCGGACTGCTGGATATGCAGATAGATCAATTCATACAAAAAAAAATACAAAAAAATAAGAAGAAGAAAGCAGATTGTTGAATTTAAGCATGTGTACAAGTCCGTGTCCTATGCAAAAAAGCCTGACCAGATCTTAGATTGTCAGTCGAAGCATTCACGCGTGAAGGGGCTTGCATTGCACAGTGCAGCTGCATTCCATCCAAAACAGCGTAGAGACGATGATGCTTTTTTCGCTTTGGATCCTTTTCTGAGGAACAGTCCTACCATGTCAGGTGAACGTAGGGCTCTGCGCACAAAAGAAGAAGCTTTCAGTTAAAAGGAGATACCCCAAAGGTAATTAGAAACAAACCAACAAATAAAAACATGTCGCGTAAGGCGAAATGACAACATTTAGTCAATCTGTGGAACCCCCAGAATAAAACTGAACGCAATGCATGTTTTTCACTAAGTCAAAACAGCTTCGTCACTGCGGCAAGGAAGTCGCTCACTTTTTTCGTGCAACACGAAGTGAAACTGACATGCAAGAATAGCGAAATAGCGTATTGCAGTAAGCAGGAAAGCGCGCTTTTCTGTATTCTTTTTAACTTTCTCAGCTTGTTTTGAATACAAAATATCATATCTATATGTTTTTGGAATCAGGAAATAATAAAGAATAAGATGAAATAATTTTTGGATCGATTTTTGGCTCACGTAAGTGTAGCCTATGCGATCGTAACTTTGTCTGTCTGTGCGTGCGTTTGTGCGTGTGTGCGTGTGTGCGTGTGTGTGTATGTCTGTGGTAGAAACTTTAACATTTCCGAGTCTATGTGTGAGTGGTTATCCAAGACTATGGATAAAGCTCGCATAAGATTACGTCACGGTCAAAAGTGTTTGACGTCAATTAATGCATCATGACGGCATGCCTCCCTGTAGTCTTTCTCTCTCGCGTGGTGTGTGTGGTCTCGGTCATTGTTATTTTGAGCGGGCCGAGACTATTTGGCAGTCGTGTCCCTGTAAGTAGGCTACATGCAGACACAGACAGATCTAGATCTAGTGTCTCTCTTTCTTGCACAGTCGTCACCTAAGCTTACTGTGTGTGTGGGTGTGTATGTGTGACGGAGTGATTGAGTTTGTGTTACTGTTTGTCTATTTCTTACGTGAGCCTTGAAGGCTTCGCCTCTTGTTTAAAATTATAATCGTAAGACTAATTCACCTATTTTCGTTGATTGTGATCACATTCTAAGAGTAAACATGTATATATTTTTAGATTCAGAATGTGATGAAGAATACGATGCAATCAATTTTAAATCTGTTTGCGAAAAATTGATTTTGATGACAACTTTAAATGAGCAAACTCATTCATTAGTTTTTAAGCCTCCAAGCTGAAATGCAATATACCAAAGTCCGGGCTTTGTCGAAGTTTACTTGACTAAGATTTCAACCAATTTGGTTGAAAAATTAGAGCGTGACAGTGCCGCCTCAACTTTAACAAAAAGCCGGATATGACGTCATCAAAGATATTTATCAAAAACGTGTGGAGATATCATACTCATGTACAGTTTCAAGAAGATCGGTCCAGTAGTTTCTCTGTATCGCTCTACACACACACACACACACACACACACACACACACACACACACACACACACACACACACACACACACACACACACACATACACCACACCCTCATCTCGATTCCCAGTCAACGTTAAAAAATTTAGTCATAAATTGACTGAATGTAACAACAATTACAGCTAAAAACAAGTCGCGTAAGGCGAAAATACAACATTTAGTCAAGCTGTCGAACTCACAGAATGAAACTGAACGCACTGCATTTTTTTTCACCAAGACCGTATACTCGCCAGTCCACCGCTCGTGGCAAAGGCAGTGAAATAGACAAACCAGAATAGCGCGGTAGTGGTTGAGCTGAGCAACATAGCACACTTTTCTGTATTTCTTTTCTTTTTAACTTTCTAAGCTTGTTTTATATCCAAACATATCATATTTATATGTTTTTGGAATCAGGAACCCATACGGAATAAGATGAACATGTTTTTAAATCGATTTCAGAAATTTGATTTTAATCATAATTTTCATATTTTTAATTTTCAGAGCTTGTTTTTAATCCAAATATATTTATATGTTTTTGGAATCAGAAAATGGTGAAGAATAAGATGAAATTGTTTTTGGATCGTTTTATAATAACAATATTTTAATGACCAAACACATTAATTAATGTTTAAGCCTCCATGCTGAAATGCAATACCAAACTCCAGTATGTATGAGATTTCAGGCTATGTGTGCACTAGCTTTCCATGCTCTTCTGCGGGTGGGTGAGATGACATTATCTCACAACAACTTGCAGCGAGAAGATATTTCTATGGAAGAAGACGGTATGTCCATAACTTTTCGCAAGGTTAAACACCAGGGCCGGACCCAGGGGGGGGTTCCAGGGGTTCCGGAACCCCACCCCTGGAAAAAGCATGTACCTTGCTTTGAGTGTTGTTGTTTTTTTTTTACTAGTTTTAGCACCAAAACAATGCTGCTCTTAACCCTCAAAACAAGGCCCAGAATGCACCAGATTGCACAGATTTTAACCGTTTTTCAAAAATTTTCCGGGGGAGCATGCCCCCGGACCCCCCTAGTTCGCGCGCCTGCTTTGCAGGCGCGCGCTTGTGGCTTCGCCACTTCGCTGATTTGCCCCCCCAAAAAAGGAGGAACCCCCCCCCCCCTTACAACTCATTTGGTCCGGCCCTGAACACAGTA
>NC_090254.1:14558513-14636013 GCF_037325665.1 Littorina saxatilis
CAATAGCCATCGCTAGAGTTCGTGTGAATCGCAGCCGTTTGTTGCGTTTAGATTCAGAGGTACATAATAACGTGCTATTGCAGATAAGCTTACAGCGAGTCGCATTGAAATCACTGACGACTACATTGTGAAAAAAAAAGGAAACTGGATCACACGGGTTCACGATGGTTCAGGGGTAAGATAAACCACGCAAAAATAAATTCTTTGAAAATTGCTCGCTCTTTACGGAGGGCACATAGGATGTTCTCAAGCGGTGAGTGTTTAAATGAAAAGGTGTTTGTACTGTGTGTAAAAGCCTGACAGTATCTGTGAGGGTTTACGGGAGGCTTACTGTGCCTTTAATGTCAAATTAAGCGGGACAGAAAACGAGACAATCGAGCAAACAACTGATTGAGGAGGAGGCAAAGTTCCTGACAACAACAGGGAATCATAGAAGGCCCAGGTATGCGCACCAACAAACAAATAAACAAACAAAGGAAAAGAAGAGAACTGAACACATTTCTTTGCACGAGTACAGGAGAAATAATAGCTAGATTTAGAGACAAGAACAAAGCCCACCACTTTCTCTTCACCACCTCATGTTCTCTTGCCCGATGGGATGCGCGCGCACAACGAAACTCAACAGTGCGTGTTAAAAAGTGTCGCGGTTTAGACTGACGCCAGCAGAGAAGTTCTGTTCGCAGAAGAAGTGCGATGTGTGTTATGTGCGATTAATTTGCAACCCGAAGTTCTACTCATACAATTTATAACTGTTCAAAGTGAGACAGTTCACAAATTAAGGTCTGCCCTAAGAACTCTAAAGTCGTGAAGCGGCAACCGCGGCTCCGGGCCGCCATCTTTGATTTTCCCAAGCGCAACCTAGACAAATGTATGCTACAGAAATGCAGTCAAAGATCGACTTTAGCGTCCACTCCAGACCTTAAAGTAGGAAGATATGAACAATTAAAATAACGATCAGGTAACCTATATCCAATAGATTAAAGGTTTCCATACAGAAATAACCAAAACATGATTACAAAGTCAACGAAAGTAGATTCGTAGAATCGCCCAAATCAACGAAAGTCGTTTGTGTTTTTGGTGTGAACTTCGTTTCACCGCCAACCGGAAATGACGTGTACGCAACATTTGTGATGTAGCACTTCCTTATATGGCACGAAACAAATGTGGTTGGTTGAAAAAAGCCTGTACTAAATAAGCCTAATGTTAGATAATGTGTCTGAAAATGCACACAATCACACCAATTGTTGTTGTTGTTGTGTTGTTGTTGTTGTTGTTTATAGCCTACACAGTTAACATTTACGCTTCAACTCACCAGGGCACTGGTTGGTATAACTCTCCGGTAATATCCAAAGCTTTGATCGGACACTGGCGGCAAAATCCCATCCCATCTGTCGTCTGCTTCGTTTAACTCGCAGTTGCCACCTTCAATGCGGTGGTTGACAGTGCGGCATCCGGGCACTAATGCACACAGTGACAAACAGGAAAGAAGGGAGAGCGCCATCTTGTTTTCAATCACGTGATCCTCAAGCCTTGAATTATGGGTACTTTCCCAGCGCCAAGATCGAAAATCATCGGCGTAGATGTAAAAAGGGGAGATCAAGACCAAAAAAGAAACAAGTAGGAATTGTAGTTTCGCACGCATTTCTGTTGTTGTTGTTGTTGTTGTTGTTGTTGTTGTTGTTGTTGTTGTTGTTTTAAGTATTGAGTACTGCTCTTGATTTTTTGTTCAAGCGTTCTGCGTCAACACAGATACCGTGACGGTGGACCCTATCTTTTGAAGCTGAAAAATAGAAACAGCAACACAAGTCAATTAATAATTCAAAAGAACATAAGGATAAGGATAAGGGTAAGGGTAAGATTCATGTAGTCCTGTGAGGTTATCCTCATGGACATTCGGGCTGCTTTCTCCCTGGGGAGAGCGAGCTGCCGTGCAGTATACGGCGCTACCCCTTTTTTGTTTCCAAGCCCTGAGACTTTCGCTGTGAACTTTAGATTTTTATAAAGATTGTAAACTGATTACATTTAAAATAATCTGTGCGTGCGACTCACAACTTCTGCAGCAAGAACGAAAGTCTAAAAACAAAATGTGTAAATGTCGGTACATCCAACATTAATGAGACAAGCCGCGCAGAAAAAAACCTATATAGAAACGCTTACAGGGCTCCTCATGGCGCTACCCTGCGTCCTATACGCACTAAAAGCCGAAATGTATGGAGGGGGTCCCAGGACGCACTATACTTATAAAGAGCGGGTACCGGGACGCACTAAATTTCCTTTATCGCGCGTGCCCTAGATACTTTTTCGACCTGCAATCGTCTGCTATTGTACACAGCACACTATGCGTGACCACAATGTTTTATAACTACACCGGGACTTTTCGGATTTTGGACACTTGGGACCTTCCAAAATGATTCTGCAGTTGGAGTCCATAGACCCTCTAAAGGTTGAAAGTGGGGGTTCCGGGACCCTGTAGGGGGGCCATCCGTGGGGAGCCCTGCGCTTACCTCTTTTTGTGACCAAATGTGCGTTAATTTTAATTTAACTCTTCCCTACAATATATACTCTTTGCGTAAATAACAATACAAAACTCAAAAAAACACTCACATTAATAGGTAATCATACTTACAAGTGTAGATCACAAAACTCGGTCAGTTCTTCTCGGCGTGGCAAGACCACAAATGGAAAACCAAACGTCCGCAGTATTGATTAACTAACACAATTAATCGTCCAACCGCGTCAATTTCGATTTCCGAATGACTGTCAACAAAAATTGCGAGTGCTTTCACAGTGCTTCGATCTGACCAATAAATATATTTGCCGTTCAGTGCCAGCCAGTCCACACTCAAGCCCAATGCTTTTTTTCAGCAAGAAGTGTGTGTGGTTACAGTGGATCTCCACAAATCTGAGAAAACTTGGTCTTAAATAAGGGAGTCTTAAATTGGGGGTAAATGTACAGATGTTTGAAAATACAGTTTATGTGGATACATATTCCTGATAGGGTTTTTAAATTCTAGGATGACAAGCAGTAAGAAGTAAAATCCATATCCAATCCAGGTTTCTGTTTCTTAACCAAGATACAAATCCTCAAAGGCACTTCCGCTACCACTCGATAGCATCAGCAAGTCTGAAATGAGAAAAAAGGGTCTAAAAAAGGGAGTAATTTTTATATTGGGGGGTCTTCAAAGGGAGGTTCCATTGTATTGATCCATCCGATGTCGAGCTATGGGCGATAGTTCCTAGCGTCTCAGACATATATGATAAACCAACTTAAATTTCCTCTTTAGTTGACAGTAAACTTATGTCAATGAGGGTAGCCTACCGCAGCGACCCGACATCCCTCCCTGGAGCGTCTGTAAAATCGACAAATGTGGCAGCGGAACGAAATTCAGACGTGGATGGTGCAGTGAGTGCAGGGACGGGGCGGTGTGAGAGCACAACGGGACAAGGAACAGGTGTAAAGACCACAACAGCAACAAAAAAACCAAAAAAACAAACAAATTGTGTCAATGAATAAATACGTTTCCCCCTGAACATCCGATAAAAAGGTAAGAGAGTTGGAACATCAGGGGATGGTCATGTGTACTGAAGACAGAACATGTAAAATAATATCACCACCCAACAGAATGTCTATGCTTTTTGGGAAGAGTTATGTGTGTGTTTGTGCGTGCGTGTGTGTTTGCGTGTGTGTGTGTGTGTGCGTGTGTGTGTGTGTGTGTGCGTGCGTATGTGTGTGTGCGTGTGTGTGTGTGCGTGCGTGTGTGTGTGTGTGTGCGTGTGTGTGTGTGTGTGTTTGTGTGTTTGTGTGTGGATGTTACTTTTCAACTTCAAAGCCAACATACTTATTCATTCGTGAGGCAACTTTCAGCAAAGATGTACTGTCATCGTTTCAAATTCTGAATTGGAGCCTGAGTATACACCAAGTGAAAACACATTTCATTCTTTCTTTCTTTCTTTGGTGTTTAACGTCGTTTTCAACCGTTCAAGGTTATATCGCGACGGGGAAAGGGGGGAGATGGGATAGAGCCACTTGTTAATTGTTTCTTGTTCACAAAAGCACTAATCAAAAAAATTGCTCCAGGGGCTTGCAACGTAGTACACTGTATTACCTTACTGGGAGAATGCAAGTTTCCAGTACAAAGGACTTAACATTTCTTACATACTGCTTGACTAAAATCTTTACAAACATTGACTATAATTATTCTATACAAGAAACACTTAACAAGGGTAGTTAGTCGCCTCTTTCGACATGCTGGGGAGCATCGGGTGAATTCTTCCCCCTAACACGCGGGGGGCACACATTTAATTGGTTTTGTTAAAATCAAAACTACCTGAGAAAACATCAAGGCAACAAAACGGAAAGAGAAACAGGACAATAACAACATCTTTGATTTGTTTGTTTGTTTGTTTGCTTAACGCCCAGCCGACCACGAAGGGCCATATCAGGGCGGTGCTGCTTTGACATATAACGTGCGCCACACACAAGACAGAAGTCGCAGCACAGGCTCCATGTCTCACCCAGTCACATTATTCTGACACCGGACCAACCAGTCCTAGCACTAACCCCATAATGCCAGACGCCAGGCGGAGCAGCCACTAGATTGCCAATTTTAAAGTCTTAGGTTCGAACCCACGACCTCCCGATCACGGGGCGGACGCCTTACCACTAGGGCAACCGTGCCGGTCATCTTTGATTGCTGCTTGGTATTTTAAGATACTCTTTGCATAGGTTTTTATTTTTTTTATTTTTTTAATATTTTTTTTTTTACAAAACTACTTGAGGGAATACATCAAGGCTGCAAAACGTTAAAAGAACACATGGCGATTATTAACAACACTTTCAATCGTTGGGAATTCTAGGATATTCTCTGCATATGTTTTTTCTGCTGTCACATTTCTTTGGCGGTGTTTGTTTTAAATGTGTGATTTTTGCGATGATCTCTAAAGAAGCTAGGAAAATATTCAGAAGAAAAGAGAAACACAATTGAAGCTAGGTGATTCCTCACTCGTGTTCTTTGGCGGAGTTTATCGACTTTTGTCCTGTTTTCTATCTTTCCTTTTTTCCTTCTTCTCATTTGTATTCATTGTTTTTTTGCAAAGTTTCTGCAAGAGAATGTAAACAGCAGATAAATTATTTACTTATCTCTTGCACAAAGCAATGAAACAAACCATAACATCACATGACATCACACACACACACACACATACACACATACACACACGCACGCACGCACGCACGCACGCATGCATGCACGCACACACACACATACACACACGCACACATACACACACGCACATACACCCCCCCCTCCCGCATAGCCATTCAGGCACGCACGCACAACCGTACAGATACAAACCAGTACATATATAGGCAAGTACACCCAAACGGACTAGATTTGTCAGTTCAGTAGCTAGGTACCTCTTCTTCCTTTGTTCATTGGTTGAAACTCCCACGATCTTTTACGGGTATGACCGTTTTTACCCCGCCATTCAGGCAGCCATACGCCGTGGGTTTTTTCGGGGGGGGGGGGGAGTAGCCAGTATGATAATGGACACAAAACGGATCCCATGACATAATGTAATTCCCTTCCGCTGTACATGCAGCACCATTGATCTTTCCGGGACTTTGCATGGGGTACGATCATCCTTCCATGTCAGCACGTACAAATAAGCAGGAGCCTGCATGGCTGCTTTCTGTGCAGAGCGGAATTTTTTGGTAAATTAATTTGGTAGATTGACATAAATATCAGTTACGAAATGTATGCAATGCAACATTTCTATCAAGAACAGAAAACAGCCAGGCTGGATACTTTCAGAATATTAAGAACTAAGAGAGGTTAGGTTTCAGCATACTTCCAGATACATGTACACACAAATAATCCCAATCTCTGCATGGGAAGCAGCCCGGCTGTAGACTTTCTGCATGTATTGTACACAAGTGGAAGGATGCTCAATCCTAAGGTCATATTCTTGACAGGGTTATCGTGACCTTCAGGATCTGGTCTGGTCTGGCGTACCTTTGACTTTGCTCTGGACAAGACGATGACCACATACAACGCGGAGGATGCTGTCCATTCTTTCTTTCTGTTATCAAGAATTCTTTCCTTTAGGGGAGGGGGGGGGGCGATGGTAGGGTGGGTGGGTGGGGTGGGGGGGGGGTGAAGGCTTTGAGCGTCTTTCGAAAAACAAATCAAACATGCAACGTTCAAAAGTATGCTGTTGTCAGAATTTAAAAAAAAAGTTTGTGAAGAATAAAAATTGACAAAGTGAAGTAGTAGTCCCCCTTGCCCCAGCAACTGTTCTGCAGAGTTGTCTCCCGGCATTGCGCACTGACCTATTTATAGCTCACCCGTTGGCAATGTCTGCCAGGGGGGGTTCCTTTGAGTTTCAGAGAGCTGTATTTTATCAGATCTGACTGCTGTTGTCTCCTGCTATGCTCTTGCAAACCTTCATTTTGGACAAAGCATATTTTTCTAGGGCTATAACTGAAGTTAGTCCAAGCTCACTCCTGTTGGACTAGCTTTGTCTCCACAGGTAATTCAAGTTTTTCTTGCGCTGGGTTACAAAAAGAACAAGAAATTCCTTCGAGGTAGGAAAAACACCCCCGTTGGTCAAAGGGAAATAACCATTCTCACTGCACCCATTCTCACTGCCACCAACTGAGAAGGTTATTTCCCTTTGACCATGAATATGTTTCTCTATAAGTCCTTGTAGAATCTTAATCCACCAATAACTCCTTAACCGTGTGTTTGACTGGTCCCAATTTTTGTAAGGACCGTCTCAGGAATGTATAGAACCTGTTCACCAAGTTTGGTGACGATCGGTCCGTTCATTCTTGAGATCTATATGCGAACACAAACACACAAACACACAAACAAACAAACAAACACATCGACCGAAACCTATACACACCCCTATACCGGGGGTGTAATTATCCTCAAAATACCCTCACCATGAATGTTTCCTTTTGTCTATAATAACACGTTCAATGGACTTAACCTTTTCGGGTTTTGACCCACAGCTTTGCTTCGGGTAGTTGTGGCATTGATGACAGTCGGTAACGTCATCCAGCTCCTTTTAATCCTTTGGGCTCCTTTCAGTAAACATGCAAGCACCTCACGTGACGGTGACCAAACTTCAACTCGGGTCTCCTATCCGTCGCAATACTTTAAACTGGTTGGACTGCAAATAGACAAAGCTAACCTTCCAACAATCATGATCTTTTCGCGGTGAAAATGCTCTTGACACCTTTTTTTTTTAATTTTTTTTTTTAGATTGATCTGTTAATCAAGAAAACACAAAGGTTAGTTACTGGAACTTTTGATCATGGACAAAAAAGAAAAATGGATCTCATTTGCAAAGTTGTGGTCGATCATCGAATTCTATGCACGTTGGAATTGGAAGCGACAGGGAGAGCAGTAAAAACTGCAATACTAGAAATCAATTTTTCCATAGAATAATACTATTGATAGCATTGGGAACTGCCAAACCAGAAATCAATTCTTCAATAGATTAACAGTATTGATAGTTTTGAAGAGGAGACTACAGCACAGAACTTCAGAGTTGATCAGGAATCTCCAGTATCAAAAATCGTGACGGCGACTGCATTTTGCTAATTATTATTGTGTGAAGATATTCTGGTCGCATTGCAAACAATGCAAATGAGAGGCTTATTCATAACCATTGCATGTGAAAGGTCAATTTATACCGCTGATGCACGTCATAGTGAAACTTTTTTACAACTGTGTTAACTAACCATCAGGAGCATTGTTTGTTAATGAGCGGAGATCTGCTTTGTGGAAAAGGTGATATGGTACAGGTGTAGAGAGATAAAAAGAGATTCGAATTCAATTTCATTGAACTGAACTGTCTTTTCCGAAAGGTGACAGAATAAGCATGCAGACATATGTTGGGTTCTCTTTCTCGCTCCTTGCTGATTGAGGGGCATTATAACGAAGAAAACATATGATACATGTCTGTGATGAAATGTAACTTTACAGCCGTGGCGAATAATGAATAATGTAACACAGAGAGAAAGAGAGAGAGAGAGAGAGAGAGAGAGAGAGACAGACAGAGAGAGAGAAAGACAGAGAGGGGGAGAGAGAGGGAGAGAGATGGAGAGAGAAAGAGGGGGAGAGAGAGAGAGAGGGAGAGACAGAGACAGAGAAAGAGAGAGAGGCAGAGACAGAGAAAGAGAAAGAGAGAGAGAGAAAGGGAGAGAGATAGAGAAAGAGAGATTGTGTATGTAAATACAGCCACACAATTGAAATGAATGTGCAGTCGTGCAAATATGCAAACATTAAAGAAAGAAAGAAAGACATACTCAAAAATATAGCACTCCCGCATGCATATACCCACGTGCAAACACACACACACACACACACACACACACACACACACACGTACACACACACACACACACACGTACACATACACACACGTACACACACACACACACACACACACACACACACACACACACACACACACACACAAACACACACTACTCAATTTGCAAAACATTTGTACTTTTTTTGCTAAAAGTTTATTTTCTCTCTTTCTGTCATTGTACTCTCTCCTTGTAGTAATCCATATTCTCCGCCTTAGCGAACAAACTTATTGGTATTTTCACCGGTATCACTGATATTCATAAGTTTTATAGTTCAACATGAAACATGAACAACCGGTCCTTAAACAAATCTATTGCGGATATATTTAACAACATTGATTAAAGGTACAGCATTCTCTGTTCTCAAAACTACATTAGCAAGTCAGAGACAGACGTATCCATGTCCAATAAGGACGAGACTGTCAAAATAGAGGTAGAGACCTTATTAACCGAAAATCAGAGATAGCAGGATCTTTGGGGGAAAATGGGGGTGGGGAGGAGGGGGGGGGTTATAAAGGGGGAGGGGTGGTGGGTCCATTGCAGGATAGAAAGCTGGATTGGAAGACTAATTCTTTCTTTCTTTATTTGGTGTTTGACGTCGTTTTCAACCACGAAGGTTATATCGCGACGGGGAAAGGTGGGGGGGGGGGAGGGGATAGAGCCACTTGTCAATTGTTTTTTGTTCACAAAAGCACTAATCAAAAATTTGCTCCAGGGGCTTGCAACGTAGTACAATATATTACCTTACTGGGAGAAAGCAAGTTTTCAGTACAAAGGACTTAACATTTCTTACATACTGCTTGACTAAAGTCTTTACAAAAATTGACTATATTCTGTACAAGAAACACTTAACAAGGGTAAAAGGAGAAACAGAATCCGTTAGTCGCCTCTTACGACAGGCTGGGGAGCATCGGGTAAATTCTTCCCCCTAACCCGCGGAGGGTATCTAAATCTTAAAAGGGCTACATTTACAGAGGTTATGAACAGAAGATCGATGAAAGCAAGGTCTCAATAAAGGGGGTTCTAGTGTATTGCTAAAAGATTGTAGTGCCAGGTTCTGAGGACCTATTCAACGCTAGTACTTTTTGACAGCATACATTTGGAGAGGTGGATGTACAAATTTCAGGCATGGTAATTCCAAAATAGAAAAAAACTCTGAAAATAGGCCAAGGTCCAGGGGCCGCCTAGTCCCCGGCGGGGTACAGGGGCAGAGCTTCGTTGGGGGGAACCAGGGAGCTTCGCCCCCCCATAAGGAAAACGAATTTTAGCATTTCAGACCAATATTTTGATAGTTCTCGTGGAAGCAAATAATGGATAGAGAGACAATAGTATACATATAATTTAATTTACCTTTTGTTTGCCGCGGACAATATTTTAGTTTCGCTGAAACGTAATTTCCTTTTCGCGGAACAATTCCCATGCCTAAAATTTACACAAGGAGGTACAAGGTCTGAAAAAAAACCAAGGGAGTGTAAGCACTCTAAATATAGGAAACAGTAACTGAGAGTTACGCGGCACCAGTTTTCTGACATCTGAGGGAATAAGCAAAGGAACAAACGTAAAACACATTCATCTTCATAAAAGGGATGTTCGTCTGAAGCTTACGGGATATGATCCTGATTCTCAAAGGCACGGTTAAAGTAAGAATACTAGCTGAAACACATCAAATAAGCACACAGAATTATGAGAATAAGCATCACGAACTAACGAAAAACACATTTATCTTCATAAAAGGGATGTTCCTCCGAAACTTATATATGATCCTGATTCTCTAAGGCACTGTTAAAGTAAGACGACTAACACATCAAATAAGCACACAAAATGATGTTTGAATGAAAGTTAAGCCATTGAGAAACCCTCTTCACCGACTTCTCTAGACACCTTTCCCCTTCAACAAAAAACGAACAAATAACACATTAGTAATCAACAAATATAAACTTGTATACAATGTTCAGCATCAGGAGATCACCTAACGAATACAAGCTCTGTACTCGTAACATCCAAAATTGTTTAGCACATGAAATAGAAAAATAAATAGCAAAAAAAGTCAGATCACAGATTGTAAGCAATGTCTCAGTTTCATTAGTGTGTAAACCTTGTAGAAACACATGAGAAAAATCATGTTTTGATACAACAAAGTAGCCAGAGTAGCAAGACATGTATAAGGAACAGGTGAATATAATTAAAGCACAAGCTTTATTCTTTCCATGCATTTTGGATTGAAAGCTTGTTGAGATTTTTCATGAAACACCAAAGTCTTACAATATTAAAAAAGGCATGTCTAAGCTGGTGTTATTGTGCTACATTGAAAAAAACATTGTAAACAGCTTTACATGACGTCTTTCTTTTAAGTCACACACACACACACACACACACACACACACACACACACACACACACACACACACACACACACACACACAGATAATGCATTTCAAGTATTGTACATTGAAATGACTACAATGGCGAAAGTTTATGTGAAAAAACATTGTTCAGAAAAAACCCCAGATCTTTTGAACCTTGATGCTCCTTCAAAGTATAATCTGACATCACAATTATTGTGTAAAAAACCCCAGGTAAAACCATAATGAAATAAAACAATCCATTGAACGTTTTTTTAAACACTATCAAATAAAAAAAATAAAAAATATGTCAGATCACAAATTCTGAGTTTCATAGGAGATTACATGATTAATTTAAGAAGCTACATTTATCAGGTGTGAACTTTCAGCTCAATATATTTTTTTGTAAGGGAACAAAAAGCACAAGGTCACGTTCAATCAAAACTGACTCACAAACAAACAAACATACAAATAAACACACATGCAAACAAACAAACTAACAAACAATAAACAGCCAAGAAAAGACAAAGTTATCTGAAATATAGCAAACTTTCAAAGAAGCATAACTCCCAATGTTACGAAGCAGTGATTGTTGAGTCATTTCCCAATAGATTTGATTCCAGACTTAGGTATCTTATTTTTCTGCATATACAAATACCCACATACATATTTTGTAACAAAACCTTTTCTTGATATAGGGCTCCCTGCATACAATGTTTGATTATTTTGGATCTTTTACTCTTCTGTGGTGCACGAAATCCATGCTGAGTTTGTTAATTAGCACTGATCCTGTGCATGTGGTTTGACATTCCTGACCCTGTCTAAACTGTCTTAAGGGCAGAGATGGTACAGAATTTAGGTTTTGTTTATTTGGCAAGCTTTTCAAGTCTTGTTTCAAGTTTCTTGATGGTAGTGATATTTGAATGAATTATGGGTCAAAATGGACATTTTTTGCGATTATTATTATTTTTTTAAACATGTACTTTTGGGTACAGATTCATACTCCAGAAAAATGAAGATATCAGATGTCGCAAACATTGTCTTACTAATTATAAACCATGGTTAGTTATCACCATCCCATAGCACTTAAAAAACACTTTTTCACATGCACATCATGCATTTGTGCTTCAATCAAGCAAGCATTCATGCTTGTCTTCTGTCTAAATTTCTTCAAGCATCAACAGCTCAAAACGATGAAAGATGAACTCCCAGACTACAAAACGTTCGTCTTCCGTCTAAATTCCTTAAGCATCACTCGCTCAGAGAGATACAGGATGGAGTTCCCAACAGCAAAATGCAGCAGGTGATCACTGATGGATTTGAGGTTCTGGGTTGTCGTGGTCGTCTTCTTGTTCCTCCCTCAGTTCCCCCTCCCCCTCCCCTGCAGCATGACGACGATTGTTTTGAGCTGGAGACAAAATATGATAGCTAGGTGTCAGAGACTAGTTTTACTACAACCATGTGTGTTTGATGTACATTATTATTAATACCGGTGCTGATTTGGCCTATATGGTCCGCTGGACCCAAAAAGCAACAACTAACTAACTAACTAACTAATTATTAATACCAAAGCAACCTGCTTTTTGAAGCATCCTTCTTCTTGGACATGCGCGAAAAATCGACAGCCTGACCAGCGCAGAAACTTTATTCCTGAACTAATTTTCAAATTGTACACTGACGCAGACGTTGGGCACAAAAATAATTCAGCTAACACCTCCCACTCTGCACAGGTAGAATGTAGGCAGCTGATGTGTTGCTCATGTCTAAGAGCAAGATTGTGCTGATCCAATGCAAGAGCCTGGACAGATGAACAGAAAAGGTCTACGTATGTCCCAATTCGAATACAGACCCCGTCCCTGTAGCTTCAAATTCCTTCCCCAATGTACCCATCATGTGAACCAGTGCTGATCCAATGCAATGGACAGATCAGTGGTGGTCCACATGATGGGTACATTGGGGAAGGAATTTCAAGCTACAGGGACGGGGTCTGTATTCGAATTGGTACATACGTAGACCTTTTCTGTTCATCTCAACACATACAAAGGCCTTCCTTCCTTTGATCTCCCTCCCCCTTTACCCTACCCTTCCTGCACCCATCCCACCCATCGTCTCCTCCCAACCCACCTACACCCCGACCAGGCCCTCCTTAAGACCCACCCCCTCCCCAGCCTCACCCAACCCATTCCCAACATCTCCTTCCGCCTACTCCAACCATTTTCCTCTTACCCCCCCCCCCCCCTCTCAACTTCAGCTCCTCCCCCCCCCCCTCCTACTCACACACTTTTCCCCAACTAGTCCATCATTTTTACTGCAGTCCCCTCCTTGAGGTGAATTCCACACACTCACCATTCAGCTGCAGCTGCTCGTGCTCCTGCAGAGGTCCTGCCGGGGGAGGGACGGCTGGGGGTCTGAAGAGCTCAGGCAGTGGGATGACGTCACAGTAAACCAGCATGCCGATGGGGACCAGGATAAACCCAATGATCTGCAAGTACATCCACATTACGGTAGTGCAATGGTGCATAACACGTGTGTTGTTTTATGGGAGTGTGTCTTCTGCACATGCTGATATACTCAGTTTCAGGAATGGTATGCATCACCACTGCACAAGCTAACACACACATGCACACACAGATACATGTATGCACACACACACACACACACACACACACACACACACACACACACACACACACACACACACACACACACTTGAACACACTAGACTTTCTCTCTCACTCACACACTCAAACACTGGTGATATACATGCACCTACACACTCATACACATACTGCTCCGGCACACCACCCCACCCCCACCCCCCACACACACCATACACTCCACCACACCCCACAAACATCGTCCATACCTGAGGGTAAAAGTAGTTCTGCCAGGCGATGACAAGGGAGATAACCCAGATGATGAGGTCATGGTGCACGTCGATGGTGATACGCTTGGCTGCATCGTGCTGGTTACGCACAAAGCGTGTGCCGGTGTAGTAATACACCACCTTGCTCACCACTTTTCCTGTTTACAAACGATGTTGACACCATTTTACACTTTGCATGACATCTGAATCATATATCCTTAGGGATCATACAGTGGAACCGCCCTTTTAAGCTCCCCCCCCCCCTTTTTTTTTTAAGACCTTGCTTTTTCAGATTGTTTGTTCATAACATCTGTACATTTACCCACATTTAAGACTCCCTCCTATTTAAGACCTAGTTTTCTCTTTTTTTTTTAAAGGTCTTAGAAGGAGCAGGTTCAACTGTACATGTATTCCTTTTCATGTAAGCGATTAGGCCTAAAAAAAAAATAGGTGTGGTTACGGTAACCCGACCTACCCTATTTTTAGGGGCCGATCCTATAACTTTTTATTACATTTGTCAAAAAAAAAAAAAAAAACAAAAAAAAAAAAAAACCGAGTGCCGCAAAAAACGCAATGAAAGCGAAAGCGCCCGTGTCGCACACTTATTTCCCTGTCAAGTAGGATTAATTTGTACACATTAGAAAAAAAAAGTTTAAAAAAAAAGTGATTGCCTACCTACCTACCCTATTTTTTTTGTGGCTATGTTACCGTAACCACACCTTTTTTTTTTTTGGCCTTATGTCCATCCCCAGATATCTGTTCTGGCTTTGATACTTGATAAGAGCAGCCTTCAACTTCAACTTACAAATGTGACCCTCCACCACGGAATGAGTCGCATGTCACCTTTGTATGATGTTCATATTTTTGCATTTTCCTAAAGAGTTTTTTATGCTCTATCTAGTGATGAAAACCGTTTTAGAAAAGAGCTATAAGAGTTATAAGCCTGTGACTAAGGTGACCCTCACATTGTTACCAGACACTCCCCGGACTTAGCCTAGCGCAGAACCGCGCGAAGTGACATGCGACTCATTTCGTGGTGGAGGGTCCCAAATGGCAAACATTAACAGCCTGGCATATATTCATGAGCAGAATGTGATTTTTGTGTTAAATTAATTTTGTAACACTTATGTCAATCTGAGAGATTAATTCCAACAAAATTCCCACGCTGCACAGAACACAGCCAACCCATTTACTGTTGGACGGGCGCAGTGGCGTGGTGGTAAGACGTCGGCCTCCTAATCGGGAGGTCGTGAGTTCGAATCCCGTTAGCTGCCTCCTGGTGGGTTAAGAGTGGAGATTTTTCCGATCTCCCAGGTCAACTAATGTGCAGACCTGCTAGTGCCTTACCCCCCTTCGTGTGTACACGCAAGCACAAGACCAAGTGCGCACGGAAAAGATCATGTAATCCATGTCAGAGTTCGGTGGGTTATGGAAACACGAAAATACCCAGCTAGCATGCCTACTCAACGAAAGCGGAGTGAAGCTGACTATGCTCTCAGAGTGTAGTGTGGGGAACCCAAATGGGCAAACGAGCTCACACGTAACCAGACAATTGTGGAACGCTGAAGAAGAAGAAGAAAACTGTAGGCATGTGTCTCAGTGAGAGGATGCTCTTGCTCCACGTGAAATCCGGGTACAGGTCTACAGCGAACATGATTGTGTACGCAGGAAAGACGATACTTGTCACAAACTTGGCAGCAAAACTACACAATAACAACACAGCATACACCCAACCGAGGTCACAGCCAGAATCCAGCTGCTTGGGTTACACACTATACATACAACACAGAGAGCCAGTAGACACTACACAGCAAGAACCCAATACACACTGAAATACTGACATCAAAGAGAGAAAGAACGCAAACTACTTGTGCACGGTACTCTGACTCACTATACTGTGAACACATATTGACTTGATCACCAACAACACACTCAGAGAGCCAGAACCTAGCTACTTCTGCTACATACAGTGGAACCTCGCTTTTAAGGCCTTGCTTTTTCAGAGGTTTTATTCCTAACCTGTGTAAACTGACCTTTATTAAAAGAGGGGTTGCACTGTATTACATAGCTACATAGCACACACTGACTCACCAACCACACAGAGAGCTATAATCCAGCTACTTCAGGTACATATTACATAGCTACATAGCACACACTGACTCACCAACCACACAGAGAGCTATAATCCAGCTACTTCTGGTACATATTACATAGCTACATAGCACAAACTGACTCACCAACCACACAGAGAGCTATAATCCAGCTACTTCTGGTACATATTACATAGCTACATAGCACACACTGACTCACCAACCACACAGAGAGCTATAATCCAGCTACTTCAGGTACATATTACATAGCTACATAGCACACACTGACTCACCAACCACACAGAGAGCTATAATCCAGCTACTTCTGGTACATATTACATAGCTACATAGCACAAACTGACTCACCAACCACACAGAGAGCTATAATCCAGCTACTTCTGGTACATATTACAATGTCATAGCTACATAGCACAAACTGACTCACCAACCACACAGAGAGCTATAATCCAGCTACTTCTGGTACATATTACAATGTCATAGCTACATAGCACACACTGACTCACCAACCACACAGAGAGCTATAATCCAGCAACTTCTGGTACATATTACATAGCTACATAGCACACACTGACTCACCAACCACACAGAGAGCTATAATCCAGCAACTTCTGGTACATATTACATAGCTACATAGCACACACTGACTCACCAACCACACAGAGAGCTATAATCCAGCTGCTCTTCATCTGCAGAAAGGCATCCTTGATGTCAACAATACGGCCGCCTTGGAGCACACTGAAGGGTCCGGAGCTGATGAAGCTGAACGGAAGCAGCATGATCACTGCCACCACGCTCCCAAAACACCCTGAAACAGTCATCGCAGAGGTTATGAAGATTAACAAAATTGATGACCTAATTACCCCTGAGTACAGACCCCCCCCCCTAACTTCTCTATGTCTCTTCTAACATATATTCTTGCATTTTCTCTTTCTCTCCCTCTCTCTCCCTTTCTCTTTCGATTCTTTCTTAGTGCATGTGACACACACACACACACACACACACACACACACACACACACACACACACACACACACACACACACACACACACACTCACATCTGTCAATCTTTTTTGTCTGTATTCAGATGAAGAAAAATATAAAACAAAAAATTAAATTTTGCCAGTTATTTACCCCTTCAATAGCTCTTAAAATGTGTGCGGCCAAGGCCTCGTTGGGTATTCATTCTCACACAAAAAAACAATCAAAAGGAGAAAAGATGAAGAAAAAGTACAGCCACACTCAACTTCAAGGCCAATAACTCTGAGAGGACAAACAGATCGAGTGCTGGTCCATTATTATCTAAAACAAGCAAAAAATGTTAAAAACCCATGAGGAAATGAGACGACAAAAAGGGACAGTCACTCGATCTCACCTTCAAGGCCAACCACTCTCAAAGGGTGAATAGAGTGCTTGTCCATAAACTTTTCCTCGTACACTATTTGCATGGCGATCATGATCTGTGACATCACCATCAGGAGACAACCTGACACAGACAAAGGTACAAAGACTGTGGGAATATTGATGCAGAGCGGCCAGGTAAGCACAAAGTATTTCTTTCTTTCTTTATTTGGTGTTTAACGTCGTTTTCAACCACGAAGGTTATATCGCGACGGGAGCACAAAGTATGCAGTAATACAAACAACCAATGTTTGCAAGTGTGAACATCAAGCAGGCCTGAAAAATGTATGTACAGTGGTACATTGTACATATGCAATGTGAAGCCATTCAAATGAGAGGACACCTCCCAACGAAGAACACCCTCAGTTGTCCTTTCTTCTATTATCTTGACCCAAACAAAAGCACCTCTCATGACGCGCCACCTGCAATGAAGGGACACTTTGGTCCCAGGGGTGTCCTTTCATCACAGGTACCAGTGTACATCAAAGATCTGCTACGCAGTAAATGTCTTAGAGTTTCTTTTGTATATAAATGTTGTCAAATTTGAGCACAAACAGTACACAAACTAGAGTCACACAGTCTTTGTAAATAAAACAAAACTGCATCAAATAATCATATTTTCTTCTGTTTTTCTGTGGTTAACTTCCTTACCATTTCTTTTTCCTTTTCATGACAGAAATGTTTGTCTAAATAACTTTCAACATTCATTTGAAAATAAACAGAATGCAATCCGTATGGCCTTTGAAGACTAATTACCATCTGATTTGAATCTGTTTTATCCTCAGATGTTCGAAGAGCAACAACCACACACAGACACAGCTACACACACAGACACAGCTACACACACAGACACAGCTACTGTAAACACACACAGACACAGCTACTGTAAACACACACAGACACAGCTACTGTAAACACACACAGACACAGCTACACACACAGAAAGGCAGGCTACATGATAACCCACCAATATGTGTGAACTAAACTAAAACATCAGATCACCAACATGCATCAAAGCCATAGTTGTCAAAGCCTGCAGAGTCAGGTCCTGGCAAAACAACGTACATTCAACAGACAGACAGACAGACAGACACACGCCCATTGCACGACACACACACACACACACACACACACACACACACACATGTACACACACACACACACACCCAACACACACATAAACACACACCACACCACACCCCCCACACACACAAACATATCCTACACACACAAAGAACACATCAGATCACCCACCTGCAGCAATTCCGTATTTGTCATAGCCTGGCGGAGTCTTGTGCACAAAGTCAGTCATTCCAATCAGTCCCAGACCCACAACCACCATGCCAATGGACACCCACATGTACTTGGCCATGTGTTTCGACAGGAACGCCACTCGCAGTAACACAGTGAACAGGACTGAAGCACCTGTTGAAGCATACATATATTAAGTTACTATCAAGTTTAACTCATTGTCTCCCAGGTACGGATATATCCGTACCCACTCATATGGGTCTATCGACCAGGTACGGATATATCCGCTCAGACTGTTAGCTTCAGTCGCCTCCTGTAACGTTGATCTAACGCCTGCATTCCAGCGTGTTGATACACAGTCACTACACAATTACTACAATTCTGAGGGACCTGCTGCAGCACAGCTGGTCTTGGCTACAAAAACTTGGTCAACATGGTGGGGTAGAAAGTGTTAAACAAACACAAACAAGAGAGGGAAGGGGGGATGTGATTGGTGGAAGGGGGATGTGATTGGTGGATGGGGGGATGTGATTGGTGGATGGGGGGATGTGATTGGTGGAAGGGGGGATGTGATTGGTGGATGGGGGATGTGATTGGTGGAAGGGGGATGTGATTGGTGGATGGGGGGATGTGATTGGTGGAAGGGGGGATGTGATTGGTGGATGGGGGGATGTGATTGGTGGAAGGGGGGTGTGATTGGTGGATGTGATTGGTGGATGGGGGGATGTGATTGGTGGAAGGGGGGATGTGATTGGTGGAAGGGGGGATGTGATTGGTGGTTGGGGGGATGTGATTGGTGGAAGGGGGATGTGATTGGTGGAAGGGGGGATGTGATTGGTGGATGGGGGGATGTCATTGGTGGAAGGGGGGATGTCATTGGTGGATGGGGGGTGGTCGGAGTGGGGGTGGAGTGGTGGGGGATTTGGGGCCTGCAGTTATGTCATCCAAAAGGAATGTTAAACAGGATTGGAAAGCATGTTTATTAAGAATACAATCGGCTTGCCCATTTCATTGAGAAAGTTGCCAGTAAATTTAATCACAAAGTTTAGCAAATTAAAACACATTGAACAAAAAATAAAAAGGCTACCTCCTCAAGCAAACACACGTCATCACCTCTACATGAAATGCTGCATGTATAAGACCAAAACACTAAAACAAACAAAACATTAGCAACCAAAAAAAATGAAAATACAGTGAGTAAAACAACCCCCCCTCCCCCCTTCAATAGAAAACTCTTCCCTTTTTAAGACCTTAACTTTTCAGATTTTCTTTTCATAACCTCTTAAACCTCCATTTTCAGACTCATTCACATTTGTGAGGTCTTAAAAGGGGGGTTCCAATGTACTGCTACTACTACTGCTACTACTACTACTACTAACACTGCTACTACTACTGCTACTACTACTCTATTACTACTGCTACTACTACTGCTACTACTACTGCTACTACTACTCTACTACTACTGCTACTACTACTGCTACTCTACTACTGCTACTACTACTGCTCTACTACTACTACTACTGCTACTGCTACTCTACTACTACTACTGCTACTACTACTGCTACTACTAAAAATTACAAAGCATTCTTCTGTAGCGCTATTCACCGCCAAGCAGCAGTCTCAGGTTACCTTACAAAATACACAAGACCAACAAACACAAACACGCACTTCTGATCATCATAAAGCTGGATCTGTAGGTGAGCTTGAAGGCGATGTAGAGAAGACCGTAGCGACTGAGATCGAAGAAAGCAGGCACCACGAAGAGGAACATGTTGAACTTGGTCTGATCCACCGGTCGTTGGTTCCACGCCGGGTTGTTGGGCTCCACTGGTGGTCGCCGTCCTGGACCTGCTGTTGTCGCAAACCATGGATTTAAAATGTTATTATCATGGCAAAATGTTTTTACTTTGCAATAACTCACCTTCAAAAGGAAAGGCAAAAATTCAATCACCTAAAATCAAAAGATTTCCAACATTCCCACGTTCTCTAGAACTGTGTGATTCACCAAGATTTGGTTTCCTTCCCACCCTCCTCCTCCCTCTCTCACACACACACACACACACACACACACACACACACACACACACACACACACAAACAAACACACACACACATTCACATACACACACACACACACAACACACACACACACACACACACACACACACACACACACACACACACACACACACACACACACACACACAGAAAGACAAGAATTACAAGTCGCGTAAGGCGAAAATACAACATTTAGTCAAGTAGCTGTCCAACTCGCAGAATGAAACTGAACGCAATGCCATTTTCAGCAAGACCGTATACTTGTAGCATCGTCAGTCCACCGCTCATGGCAAAGGCAGTGAAATTGACAAGAAGAGCGGGGTAGTAGTTGCGCTAAGAAGGATAGCACGCTTTTCTGTACTTCTCTTTGTTTTAACTTTCTGAGCGTGTTTTTAATCCAAACATATCATATCTATATGTTTTTGGAATCAGGAACCGACAAGGAATAAGATGAAAGTGTTTTTAAATTGATTTCGACAATTTAATTTTGATAATAATTTTTATATATTTAATTTTCAGAGCTTGGTTTTAATCCAAATATAACATATTTATATGTTTTTGGAATCAGAATATGATGGAGAATAAGATGAACGTAAATTTGGATCGTTTTATAAATTCTTTTTTTTTTTTTTTTTACAATTTTCAGATTTTTAATGACCAAAGTCATTAATTAATTTTTAAGCCACCAAGCTGAAATGCAATACCGAACCCCGGGCTTCGTCGAAGATTACTTGACCAAAATTTCAACCAATTTGGTTGAAAAATGAGGGCGTGACAGTGCCGCCTCAACTTTCACGAAAAGCCGGATATGACGTCATCAAAGACATTTATCAAAAAAATGAAAAAAACCGTTCGGGGATTTCATACCCAGGAACTCTCATGTCAAATTTCATAAAGATCGGTCCAGTAGTTTATTCTGAATCGCTCTACACACACACACACACACAGACACACACACGCACATACACCACGACCCTCGTCTCGATTCCCCCCTCGATGTTAAAACATTTAGTCATAACTTGACTAAATGTAAAAAGTCAGTTACCATGTACATGCAGATGTTCACAACTAATGCGTGATTAACAACTTACGCTGGTCATTTTCCCCAACAACGTTAATCATTTCATCATCGCCGTCATTCCTGGCTGCTATGTTTTCCACAACTACGTTCCCATTGGCTTGGATGCCTGCGTCTGCTGGTACAAGTATCTGGTCGTCGGCATCATCTTCAGGAGCCGGGTGTTCCTCCACGTCGTCGTAACGAGGACCCCTGTCGTCATAGTTACGGATGTGGGGGTTGCGAGGGGGAGTGTAGCCGCCAGTGATGATTAGCCAGAGAGGAATACACAAAGCCTGAGCGAGGAACTCGAGCGCCATCTGGTGGAAGGAGAGCATTATATGATTCTTGACTATTCCCTGAGCGTGTGTGTGTGTGTGTGTGTGTGTGTGTGTGTGTGTGTGTGTGTGTGTGTGTGTGTGTGTGTATGTGTATGTGTGTGTGTTTGGTGTGTGTGTGTGTGTGTGTGTTTGGGTGTGTGTGTGCGTGAGGTGTGTGTGTGTGTGTGTGTGTGTGTGTTTGGTGTGTGTGTGTGTGTTTGGGTGTGTGTGTGCGTGAGGTGTGTGTGTGTGTGTGTGTCCTTCTTCTTCAGTCACGCTTATGAGGAAATCCCTTTACAGGGCAACGATCCTCATTTTGGTTGGTGCGCCTAATTTCCCTAGAGTGAAAGATAAAGTGGATAGTGTACCTACGAAAATCAAAACAGTGGTTGGTTGGTAGGCAAGCTATTGCTTTTCACTATTTGCCGTGGCGCCCGATTTCAGGCCCTGGGCTAAGGGCTAGCCTACCATACAGCGCTACCTAGCCAGCGACTAGGCCCCAACAAAACAATACTAACAGGACGAACAATATGGAGCAAGAGTGAAAGATTCTACCTATATCACTATTAATTATATATGGGTCGCTGGGGATGGATAGGGGGGGTGGGTCTAATGAGAGAGGGGAAGGGAATCTAATGCGGAGGGGAGGGGGGGCAGATGGAGTGGATTCTGACAGGGGGTGCTTATGGGCTCGTGCCTCGGAGCCAGGCCTCAACGATGGTCCTGAAGGCCTCGGGGGAGCTCACAGTCCCTTGTGTGTGTGTGTGTGTGTGTGTGTGTGTGTGTGTGTGTGCCTGTGCCAAAGTGTGTGCGTGTGTGTGTGTGTGTGAGTGTGTGTGTGTGTGTGTGTGTGTGTGTGTGTGTGTGTGTGTGTGCGCGTGTGTGTGTGTGTGCCAACGTGTGTGTGCCTGTGCCAAAGTGTGTGCCAGTGCCAAGGCCGTGTGTGCGTGTGTGTATGTCTGTGTGTATGTAAGAATGTGTGTGTGTGTGTGTGTGTGTGTGTGTGTGTGTGTGTGTGTGTGTGTGTGTGCCTAGCTGTGCCAAGTGGACCTTGCTGCAAAAATAAAAAAAGATCGAGCCTTGCAGATTTTTTCACACAATCAAGTCGATCACCACCTTAAGTAGAGATCGAATTCAATGCTCATATGTAGCGAAGTTGCCTTTTTGCTCCTAATTGATTGTATGTTCATCCACTTCAAAGTCAACATACCTGTGAATACTTCTTTTCTTCTTCCCAAAACATAACTTTCTTGGTTTTTTGTTATTCTTTATTTTAAAACGTTAGCAGCCTATCTTTTCCGGACTCAAACACACAGGGAACTTGTTTGTCGCTGAAACAGGAAAACTCTGTCACATCAAAACAAAGGAAACCCGGTTTGAGGATCTGACTCAGATCGAAGCAGTAATTGACTTTTCTTGGTGTCAATTTTGTAATAGGATGATCTTCATCAAAAGAATCAAATACTTGAAGCTTCTCATCAAAAGGCATTAACGGATGTTGTTTCATTGTTAATAATAATAATAATAATAATAAATGAGCATTTATATAGCGCAACATCATAACTTTACAATTATGCTCTTTGCGCTTGACACATTTAAAATTAAAACACAGTTATACAAGCATTTACATCTACATTCATAGTCAACAACGCTTACCTAAAAGCATACACCATCACACATACATTACAAAAAATTCTTCCACTGACTAAGTAATAAAAACATGAATAAAATAGGTAGTAAAAAACAAGGAAATACCAGCAGAATACCCTTAATCAAACAGAACATGTTATCAACAATGCTGAAAACAGTCCTAGATGTGTATATACATTATCACTAAAACAACAAATACACTACATGTAGCCTACTGATGGACTGAGAAAACAAAATCAGGGGTTGTATTTCTTGAAGAGGTGCGTTTTAAGTGCACAAAAATAAGTGTTAAACAAAAATTAAAACAAGAAATTCCTCCGAGGTAGGAAAAACACCCCCGTTGGTCAAAGGGAAATAACCTTCTCAGTTGGTGGCAGTGAGAATGGTTATTTCCCTTTGACCAACGGGGGTGTCCCTCTATAAGTCCTTGTAGAATCTTAATCCACAAATAACTCCCTAACCGTGTGTTTGACTGGTCCCAATTTTTGTAAGGACCGTTTCAGGAATGTATAGAACCTGTTCACCAAGTTTGGTGACGATCGGTCCGTTCATTCTTGAGATCTATATGCGAACACAAACACACAAACACATCAAGCGAATCCTATACACACCCCTATACCGGGGGTGTAAAAACACAGTCGAGCCTGTTTATAACCCTACCCAAGGGACGTACCGACCAAACGCGGTGGTAATAGACTGGGGCATGGTTGTAAGGGAAGGATGAATTACATAGAGAGAAAAAACCCAACTTCTTACTGTTTCTTTTGGGATGGTCATTGCGGGCAGGTGGTTGCAGGGCACGTTCAATACTTGTAAAACTTCTGATGAAAAGAACTGGATATTATTTTACTATTGCTCACTAAAAGATACAAATAATTATGTGCAAAAGTTCTCACCAAAAGAAATGGATGTTCAAATGGGTGCCTCTTGAAACTTGGCAATCCAGTGGCATTCACACCTCTTGCGATTCTGCACACACAAACACAAAACACATAAATGAATGCACGAGTGGGTTTTTACGTGTATGACCGTTTTTGCCCCGCAATTTAGGCAGCCATAAGCCGCTTTCGGAGGATGCAATGAGCTTGGTAATTTCGTGTTTCTATAACCCATCGAACTCTGACCGATTGATTACACGATCTTTTTCGTGCGTACTTGTTCTAAAATTGTGCTTGGCAGCTTGCGTGTCTATACACACGAAGGGAAATAGCACCAGAAGATCTCCACATAAGTTGACCTGGGAGATTGGACAAATCTTCACCGTGGCCTTAACCCAACATATAACTCATCATCCACAACAGCATGGTTTTCACAAGTAGTTTTGGTGCATAGAGTTCATAATCGCTACACAAAACAAAACAAAAAGAAAGGGTATAAGCAGAATTGCGTGTGATCATGTTCACAAGAATAAAATTAATGCAACAATTGCTCAGTTGTGATCATAACGGCATGGCCGACAACCAAAGAGTGCAGTGCAATTCACATTCAGAGGACCTGAACGTGTAACGGATGCAAGAGTTTGTGTAAATGTTCATTGACGAGTGTAACACACAGACATAGAGTGATAGAGACAGACTCTGAGACAGACAGACAGACAGACAAACAAGCAGATGGACAAATAGACAGACAGGCATTCATACACACACACACCGACACACACAAACACACACAGGCACACACACACACACACACACACACACACACACACACACGTACACAGCCATATATAAACACATGCACAAACACACATGCACAGACTGATAGACACACAGCTAGACTCAGGCAAACAATTTCCCACACAGCTAGACTCAGGCAAACAATTTCCCACACAGCTAGACTCAGGCAAACAATTTCCCACACAGCTAGACTCAGGCAAACAATTTCCCACACAGCTAGACTCAGGCAAACAATTTCCCACACAGCTAGACTCAGGCAAACAATTTCCCACACAGCTAGACTCAGGCAAACAATTTCCCACACAGCTAGACTCAGGCAAACAATTTCCCACACAGCTAGACTCAGGCAAACAATTTCCCACACAGCTAGACTCAGGCAAACAATTTCCCACACAGCTAGACTCAGGCAAACAATTTCCCACACAGCTAGACTCAGGCAAACAATTTCCCACACAGCTAGACTCAGGCAAACAATTTCCCACACAGCTAGACTCAGGCAAACAATTTCCCACACAGCTAGACTCAGGCAAACAATTTCCCACACAGCATCATCGCACCACAGTAAGAGGCTTCATTGTTGGTAAAAAATAATTATACAGGTATATATTTCAATATTTATTCAGCCCCCTCGATCTCTCTCTCTCTCTCTCTCTCTCTCTCTCTCTCTCTCTCTCTCTCTCTCTCAATCTCTCTCTCGATCTCTCTCTCTCTCTCTCTCTCTCAATCTCTCTCTCTCTCTCGCTCTCTTTTTTTTCAGTCACTATTTTCAGAATTAAACAATCGTGTATAACTACGCTATTTTAGACCTCGCTATGCCTGTTTGGGGATGTTGTGCATGAACAAGGAAGTGTCACTAAAGCCCTAGCTGGGTAAGAGGAATGTGAAACCACCATTTATTTTTTTAAATGATCGGGTCTTAAAAAGGAAGGAGTCTGAATTAAAGTGACTGTTAATGTACAGATATTATGAACAGAGCATCTAAAAAAAAAAGCAAGGTATTAAAAGTATTGAAGTTAAATTGGGGAGGGGGGAGGGGGGATTAGAACGGGGTTCCACTGTACCGTTGTTTACATATGATTTTAGGCACTGGCATTTGGATCTTTCAGCCATATAGCTAGTATGATCAAATACTTCAAATCTAGCTCTAAACTTGAACAATGACAGACCAAGAGAATATGAAATAACTGTAAAGATCTGTTGTGATTTGCAGTGGTGAAAATGGAGTTTGACAACACCACTGTTCATAATGTTTTGTTGTGTGCCTGTACCTGGCCTAGCGGACACTCTCAATGTATCAGTGTGGTACTTTTATTAAACAATCTGTCACTTAATACAATACAGTAATAACTTCCGGGCACAAACAATGATCTCCTATCTCGTGATGCTGTAAGAATGAACACAATGCTGCAAATACGGTATATATGAAAGATATTCAGACACAAAGAGTCACTCACCCATCCATCCACAAACCCATCCACCGACCTCCTTCCCCCCCCCTCCACCTCCCCCATACACATACATACTCACACACACACACACACACACACACACACACTGGGTGTCATTGAAAACCAGTACATACGCAAAATGTACACAAAGTTCAGACTTGGCATTACACCACTCACACTGCGCTATAATCATCCCGAGTGCGCTGAATCCAGAAATTGTACATTTTGTCAATCAACGGAAGAAAATGAAAACCACTTTCTGTTTAAATGCCCCTGCAGCTTACAATGCAATTCGTCAAAAGTACGTTGGTGCTTGTTTTGACCTTGACCAGTTCTCCAACTCATCGCTGTGCCTTTTACAGACTGACAACAAATTACGACTGCATGATTGCATTGTCAAATTATCTGTTCTACGCGTCATTTAGACAAAGAGAAAATCAATTGTGAAATAGACTGGTGTGATCGTACAACCCAAAATCCTTGTCTTCATCTTACTGTATTTTTTTCTGTTTTTTATATTTAGTCAAGTTTTGACTAAATATTTTAACATCGAGGGGGAATCGAAACGAGGGTCGTGGTGTATGTGCGTGTGTCTGTGTGTCTGTGTGTCTGTGTGTGTGTGTAGAGCGATTCAGACTAAACTACTGGACCGATCTTTATGAAATTTGACATGAGAGTTCCTGGGTATGAAATCCCCGAACGTTTTTTTTCATTTTTTTGATAAATGTCTTTGATGACGTCATATCCGGCTTTTCGTGAAAGTTGAGGCGGCACTGTCACGCCCTCATTTTTCAACCAAATTGGTTGACATTTTGGTCAAGTAATCTTCGACGAAGCCCGGACTTCGGTATTGCATTTCAGCTTGGTGGCTTAAAAATTAATTAATGACTTTGGTCATTAAAAATCGGAAAATTGTAAAAAAAAATAAAAATTTATAAAACGATCCAAATTTACGTTTATCTTATTTTCCATCATTTGCTGATTTCAAAAACATATAAATATGTTATATTCGGATTAAAAACAAGCTCTGAAAATTAAATATATAAAAATTATTATCAAAATTAAATTGTCCAAATCAATTTAAAAACACTTTCATCTTATTCCTTGTCGGTTCCTGATTCCAAAAACATATAGATATGATATGTGTGGATTAAAAACACGCTCAGAAAGTTAAAACAAAGAGAGGTACAGAAAAGCGTGCTATCCTTCTTAGCGCAACTACTACCCCGCTCTTCTTGTCAATTTCACTGCCTTTGCCATGAGCGGTGGACTGACGATGCTACGAGTATACGGTCTTGCTGAAAAATGGCATTGCGTTCAGTTTCATTCTGTGAGTTCGACAACTACTTGACTAAATATTGTATTTTCGCCTTACGCGACTTGTTACTTCTTGTTCTATGTGTTGATCTTAAGTTGCCTTGCTTCCGGACGGTCAAGTCCACTTTGTTCACCTACAAATTATTTTTCCCCTTGTACATACACATTGTGTTTGATGCAATAAAAACTCGCCTTCGCCTTCTCTCTCTCTCTCTCTCTCTCTCTCTCTCTCTCTCTCTCTCTCTCTCTCTCTCTCTCTCTCTCTCTCTCTCTCTCTCTCTCTCTCTCTCTCTCTCTCTCTCTCTCTCTCTCTCTCTCTCTCTCTCTCTCTCTCTCTCTCTCTCTCTCTCTCTCTCTCAGTCTCATGCATTCATGCATACACACACACACACACACACACACACACACACACACACACACCACACACACTCACACACAAAGGAGCTTCATGACTAGGGCAAGGAAAACAAGTACAAAGGGACACACAGATCTTTCCTTGATCAAGTGGAGCTGATGATTATGTGACTGTTTTAATTAAAAGAATTCAGGAGTAATTAAGAAGGTAGGAGCTGAAATGAAATTTGTTTTAACAAATTTTAAATGAACTTTGAATTAAGGTTCTGCTTTTGACCTTTTCTTCCTTGTTGAAGACAACAAAACACATTTAAAGGATCACAGATTAGGAAAACAACCTAGTTCATATAGTTGAACATGCCCTTGCGGCCACTTCTCGACAACCCCAACCACCATGCCCACAACGACCACCCAAAAAGATCCCAGACGAGATTGTTTTTTCTACATAATTCACCTATTCATATATAGCCACCATCTATCTACCCCCCCGCGGGTTAGGGGGAAGAATTTACCCGATGCTCCCCAGCATGTCGTAAGAGGCGACTAACGGATTCTGTTTCTCCTTTTACCCTTGTTAAGTGTTTCTTGTATAGAATATAGTCAATTTTTGTAAAGATTTTAGTCAAGCAGTATGTAAGAAATGTTAAGTCCTTTGTACTGGAAACTTGCATTCTCCCAGTAAGGTAATAGACCCTATCGGTATTCTAAGCTCTCGTAATCTCTCGCAAGCTTCAGAGCATAGCAAAGCATGCGGTACAGCGATCTCGTGCGAGCTGCACAAGCGAAGGTTCGAAGTTCTCGCGATGTTCAAAGCATAACAAAGAGCGTGTCTCGCGAGAGCTGCTCAGATACCGAAAAGGTCTATACATTGTACTACGTTGCAAGCCCCTGGAGCAAATTTTTGATTAGTGCTTTTGTGAACAAGAAACAATTGACAAGTGGCTCTATCCCATCTCCCCCCTTTCCCCGTCGCGATATAACCTTCGTGGTTGAAAACGACGTTAAACACCAAATAAAGAAAGAAAGAAGCATCTATCTGTAAAGACCTCTTTTGGTCGATCTCTAGGTGGTCGTTATAGACAGCTTCAACTGTACAATCTTTCTTTCTTTCTTTCTTTATTTCGTGTTTAACGTCGTTTTCAACCATTCAAGGTTATATCGCGACGGGGAAAGGGGGGAGATGGGATAGGGGAAAGGGGGGAGATGGGATAGAGCCACTTGTTAATTGTTTCTTGTTCACAAAAGCACTAATCAAAAATTTGCTCCAGGGGCTTGCAACGTAGTACAATATATGACCTTACTGGGAGAATGCAAGTTTCCAGTACAAAGGACTTAACATTTCTTACATACTGCTTGACTAAAATCTTTACAAACATTGACTATATTCTATACAAGAAACACTTAACAAGAGTAAAAGGAGAAACAGAACCGTTAGTCGCCTCTTACGACATGCTGGGTAGCATCGGGTAAATTCTTTCTCGTCCCAACCAAAATGGGACTCCCCCTAACCCGCGGGGGGTACTGTACAATCAAGCATCTCCATTAGGTGAACACAGTTATATATAAATAATGTACCTTCTATCTAATTGTTAAATGTAAAACATAATAATAAACAAAGCAATTAATACATGCATGTACCACTGATCATTTCATAAACCATATATAAATATCAGTGACACTTTGGAAGTATGACTGGCAAGTTTAATTGCGTGTCTTTCTTTTTTCTCTCCTAGTCCTACTTTCAGTTAACAGCTATTTGGTGTTTGTTTATTTGTATGTTACTCATGTTGCTGTGTGTAGGAGTCGATCATTACTCTAGATAGAAATGGTAAGTCATGCGGTCGTCCGACTGTAAACAAAACATAATACAGTCATTCAAAACAAAACAAAACACCAGCAATACTAATGAACTCTAAGTCTGCATAATATAGACAGTTTCAAGCTTGCACAGGCTGACTATAACTCTAACCACTAAACTAGCAACTGATCCACTCTCAAAAGGTGCTTACTTGAACCTTACAATTTTTTTAGAGTCCACAACAAGTTTATTTGGCAACTATATACATGTGTAACACTTCACAATGACAGAAACGATTAGATAAATGTTTGAAATTTGATATATCTTCTGATTAACTGATGTGATAGGTGAACTTTTGTGATATTCTAGATTTTGTTCTGATAAGTTCTGCATGTAGAAAGAAGACAAAAAGTTAGTGTTGAGTTTGACTTACTCAGGTGTAATGCTGTATACGGTGCCTGAAGCCACGTATATCACGCTCAGGATCGTGTCCTCCACGATCGTCATTTTGCAGCTTGTCTGTGAACGAAGAAAATCAAAATGTCTGTCGAATTTCTTCCTCGATCATCGCTGTCTCCAACTGAAGTTGTGCTCGGTGCGGCAAAACCCGGCTATTTTTAGTAACAGCTTCCTGGTTCGCTTCGTTTCAGTTTTGAGAAGTGCAACTTTCCTTATCCGCTTCTTGTTGTGTATAGCTTTGATATAACAGAGGGCAAGGAATGCAGGATTAAAAGAAAATGACAGTTGAAGCAGAAAATGAGCATTAAAAGTGCAACATCGCGGAGAAGTGCTAAACTTTGTAAACCAAACTTTCTCGAGGGGAATCCCCGTGTACTTAGTGCACGCGGGCAGTGGTGTAGGTTTAAGACCCTACGAAGAGGCCAGTGTTTCAGCTGGCTCGTTGGTCTAGGGGTATGATTCTCGCTTAGGGTGCGAGAGGTCCCGGGTTCAAATCCCGGACGAGCCCGACTTTTTTTTCCCTCCACTATCACAATTTATTTTTGTGAATTCAACAGTTTTATTTTCTTTCCATCAATAGATTATTTGAATTAATATTCTCAAACATTTGTAATTGGATTTTTTTTCATTTTTTTTTCATTTCATATTAACTGCTAGATTATATGCAGTTTCCAATGTCAGTCTTGTGTGATAGACATTTTTTTTCACCCTTTTCTTCACTTGACTGGCTAGAATTAGTGAAGTGACCACCTAATAACTTGTTCAATCACAACCACACCACACCCAGTATGAAGACTTGAATAGATCAGAGAGATTGTTTTTACGAACTCCTAGCTGTCATTGCATTGGACACCTTTCATAAAGATAATACATAATAAGTGTAGAAGTGAGCTTATTCATGTTTTTGTCATTTGCCACTAGTTATATAAACAAATGAGACACATTATTCACTTACTGCTAAATAAAAATGGAATAAAGAAAAGAAAAGGTGTTGAAGTTGGTAAAAGACTGCTAGTCTTGGAGGCAGAGAGACGGACAGACAGACACTGCTCAAGCGCACACACACACACACAATATACATACAAATACACACACACACAAAACAAATGCACAAACATTCGTTCAATAATGTAATAAAACAACAAAATCAGAAAAACAGAAACATTTTGAACAGGAGGAATCAATCAATGAGGCTTATATCGCGCATATTCCGTGGGTACAGTTCTAGGCGCTCTGCAGTGATGCCGTGTGAGATGAAATTTTATACGGCCAGTAGATTGCAGCCATTTCGGCGCATATTTACCTTTCACGGCCTATTATTCCAAGTCACACGGGTATAGGTAGACAATTATTAACTGTGCCTAAGCAATTTTGCCAGGAAAGACCCTTTTGTCAATCGTGGGATCTTTAACGTGCACACCCAATGTAGTGTACACGGGGGGAGGTTCGGACACCGAAGAGAGTCTGCACACAAAGTTGACTCTGTGAAATAAATTTCCGCCGAACCTGGGATCGAACTCACGCTGACAGCGGCCAACTGAATACAAATCCAGCGCGCTACCAACTGAGCTATATCCCCATCACACTGCGGAATGTTTTGTGTTTACCATTATAGTGTTCAACATACATTAATTATTGTACTGCATCCAAACATTATATTGTACCACAGCTGCTGTTGGCCCTCTTGTCTACAGGCATACAAAAACCAAAATGTTAACAGCTATTTCCCCCACCATCACCCTAACTTAAACAAAGCTGCAGGTGTAATCTCTGACCATATGACCAAACACTGCCTACCAGAGAGATACAGAACTAATACCTTTCATTAAAAAAAAAGACAAGTGCACTTTGCTCAAACCTTACCTCAGATTTCTACATGACATCATTGGCCTTTTACATCAACTTTAAATGATATACAGATGTGGAAGAAAATTCAAACTGTGGTCAAGCCTGGTAAGTTCTCCAAAACGTTTGGCTCAGTCCCAACATGAGCTAGAGATGTAGGATGTAGCTCTGAATTTTCTAAACCAGGAAGAACCAGCTTCAGGTTCAGGTGACACCAACATGTCCGTAGGTGTTTAAATTATTGTTCATGGTTGTATATATAGTGAAATGTCAGGAACTTTCTGGAAATATATTTTTTTAAATACAGTAAGAAAATAAATTGAGTGATTTCCTGTCTAGAATGTTCACTTCTGCAGCACTCAACAAAACTCAATACAATAATAATTATCCAATAAAAATAAATAAAAAATATATGTTCATCTCATGTATCAGTATTAAATACATGTCACATGTTTTGATGTCTTTGTCATTCAAGTTTTCATGATGCCAGAATAGCCTTTTTCTGTGACAAGAGTTGCTCAAAGTTGCACTGGAGTCCCTGCAGCACTCAACAAAAATCAATACAATAAAAATTATCCAAGAAAAAGAAACAAATTGTTCATGTATCAGTATTAAATACATGTAACATATTTTGATGTCTTTGTCATTCAAGTTTTCATGACGCCAGAATAGCCTTTTTCTGTGACAAAAGCTGCTCAAAGTTGTGCTGGAGTCCCTGCAGCTTGTGCTTCAGGTTGGCTATTTCCACAGACACGATCACCGCCTGTTTGAATGAACCTTGGCACTGACGTAAATGAGGCGACACCAACACACCAAACAGTTTCAATGGGTCCCTCAGGCTGCTGTTTTCCTTTGATTTAAGTATTTCATCTTGTTCACTGCCAAGCTTCTGCATTCCAATCGTCTCCACAGTGTCCTCACCCTCATCCTTTCCACTGATTCTCTTGCCTTTGCGTTGGCGCACATGGTCAATTTTCTCTGAGGTTTTAGCGTCTATTTTCTCTGATCTGCCTGCCTGCTTTTCAAAGAGTTTAAACTCCACATCAGTCCACGAATCTTCATTGTCCTTTTTATTGCTGGACTCCTCTTCAGCTGACACGTCAATGACAGATAACGCTTCCATCTCCATTTCATTTTTGGCAAACTGCAGAGCACCCACATTGCGAGTCCCACCCATGGAGTAACGAGCGCGAGACATGCTCAAAAACCCGTCTCGCATCAGTGACTCAAGCTTGGTCTGGCTCTGGTACAGCGACTCCAGGGCATCAAAGAATTCTAATGTCACCTGGTCCAGAGATGCTCGTAGTTTGGTCAAATCCATTTGTGATTCCATTGTTGTTTCACCAGCAAGTTCAGCTTCTGAAAGAGAACAGACCTTGTGAATTATGGGTGGATTTTTTTAAATGTAAAAAAGAAAAGAACAAAAAGGCAACAACCACCTCAACAAGTGATTAAACAACAACAAAACTGAAACTACTCAATTTTCAATTCATAAAGGGTAATGTTGAACTTTAGTGTGTTAAATTCATAGCTCGTAGTTCAGAGGCATTGAAGACTCCAAATTTGTAGAACCTGCACTTGTACTTGATAACAAGTAATTTTAGATCCCTTTAAAGTCACGGAATGAACTCCGATGAACTGTACGGTTGCATTTCGTTTACATGCATCAAAGAAGGAATTATCTGTATGTGCTGACAGGGGAGGCAATTCTGTCGTGTAAATGATGTCCCTTGGTTGACAACGTACGCCGTTTTCGTCGATCAAACAACCAAATTAATTAATTATGCTTAAGTTTGGAGCTCAATCCGTCAATTAATTTCACGACAAATTTTCTTTGACTTGGTTACAGGGACTTGTATCAAAAATTAGTAAAGAATGCCACTGGATTTTGAGCTATGAATTTAACACACTGAAGTTCAAGATTACCTCATAAAGACTCCCAGGCTCACATGTGTAAAAATTAGAGATTTGTTGATTGCACCTTAAAATCATAGTCCTTATTTCCCTCTGCCCATCCTGATCCCCTCTGCAACCAGAATTATACAGTTGTACCTGTAGTTTATACGGGGTATACTGTCAACAGAAACCAGAAACAAAGAGAATAAGAGTTGGCACATATTCCTTGAAGTCAGCTGTTTAATTCATACTGTGCAGCTGCTATCTAACTACTTGTGCTCTCTCTCTCTCTCTCTCTCTCTCTCTCTCTCTCTCTCTCTCTCTCTCTCTCTCTCTCTCTCTCTCTCTCTCTCTCTCTCTCTCTCTCTGTATATTATATTGTATTGTTTGTGCGGCCTGTTATCTGACCACAAGTGCAGATATGAACAGACGAGAAACAGAACCACAGGCAGGTGAACAGAATAACGCCAGACGCTTTGGTATTTTTGATGAATAATGTTTAAGCACACAAATGGCTTCAACTCAGATACTCACTTGTCCTTTTTATCACTCTGTCCAGCTGATCCACAAACGACCCTTCATGCAAACGACAAATTGAACAGAACTTTCCACGGTCTGTAGTCCCCTGTAGCAGAAGACATGGGAAGGTAAAAATATGAATCGGCTCTGATTTTCGCAAACAAACGAAATTGCAAAAGGTTCTCTTGAAAAACTAGTGTTAAAATGTTTATACACCATAAACATTTGGTCAATGAAAAATATTTTTAAGCTCTTTGTGTTCGATAACATTATGTACATAAACGGAAACGTAATTTTTTTCTGTTAATTTGTGGTTCCATGAACAGGGGAAGCTACTCTAACCTTTCAGACTTTCTGTGGACGAGGGAAAACAACACCACGTTTATTTTGGAAAGAGAAGTTTAATATCTGAACGTAAGATTAAGTGTCATTTTTCTTCAGGGATATATTACTTCTTCTTTGTTAGGGGTTAGGCGTGCCCATTTTCTGGAGACAATTTGTTATAATCATGTCAATTTGTAAGAAATTGTTAAACACAAAGGCGCGAACAAAATTGCAAATCATTCTAATTTCTATGGGTATGATTCTTCAAACTGTTACTGTTAGTATTAGTGTTACTGTAAGTGTTAGTAGTGTAACATTTAGTGTTTGTATTAACACTTACTTAGTCATACTATATAACTAGATCATCTAGTAGCTGTTCATGCAGTTCTATCTCAAAAGTGTGCCTGGATGCTGTGATGATTTCAAGAACAAGATGTGGAAATAAAACTCTTGTTTTAGATGAGTGAAGACCAGCTGAAGGTAGAGGTGGACTGGTGTCTGGCCAGACTGGAGGAAAAGCTCGCTGCCATGGACCCCTACACCAGACCAGGTAATCCTGCCGCTAGTTTTTACTTTTACATATAGGCCTTCAGCATAGCATGCCTTGTCATACATACTCATAGTCATAGCGTATGCAAAGATACGATCAAGGTCATCAGCCATTTGACGTCATCATCCGTGTGTACTGTTTAGACAACTGGTGTGCCTAAATTTATTTGCCTGCGCCAGACCTTAATTCCTGTGACACTCAAAAATCACCGCTGAAATACACAAACAACAGAGTTAATTTGTGTTAAAATAATTTGAAATAAAAATTGTGCAAACTACGATCATGTTTCATTGTTTGGCAGTGTTGTAAACTGTAGAAGTTATGATGATAAAATCGTTTATTTAACGTCACTCTGTAAAAACATTGGCGACATTTGTCTTAGATTAAGAACACACACAGGCACGCACACAAACTTTCTCTTTATGTACAGTGGTTCACCACCCTTCCGCCCCCCGCACACTCTCGCTCATCTAATTAAAAATGGTGTTAAGAGATACTTGGATATAAAATGGTATTTTTTAAAAGTTCTGATAAAAATATATAGTAGCTGTATGAGAAGCAATGGCGTCAGCCGCAGCAACGTCTCTTCATATCCAGGGACCAAGTGGGTGCGTGTGCATAAGTCCAGCGATAAGTTTGGGACCTTGCCACCCAAGGTCTTTATTAAAACTTAAAAGATAACTTAATTTTTCCTTTGAGGTATTTGGCAGAATATTTCTATTTGAGTTCATAAACTGAGTCAGGGGTTGAAAGTGGCATGAGTTCAAATCACACTCCAAAGTTAAATGAGCAATGGTGAGGTCGGATTGACAGGTGCATTTAAGCTCTAGAAATTGGTAATTCCCAGCTTCTGCCCTTAGGCGGTTAATCCTTTTTATTACACGTGGGCATGCATTATAGGTGTTCATCTGTTTTGATGGGGCTTCCCGAATGAGCCAGCCAGAGCTTATAGCCTTGTGCATATATTTGTTCCTCCATTCTCTCCAGAGAAGAGAGTCTGTAAGGCTACTGATCTCAGAAGCAGACAATGGCAGGTCTACCTCGGAGGCGCCTATGCCTTGGGCAGCTTCTTTAGCGGCTTTGTCCGCTTTCTCGTTGCCAGGCACGTTCACGTGTGCTGGACACCAGACCAGGTTAATCTCGCTTCCTTTTTTTGAGTCACTTGAGAAAAAGTGACTCTATGTAATCGGTCAGTGTTAGTCTGTCCGGCCGGCCGGCCGGCCGGCCGTCCGTAGACACCACCTTAACGTTGGACTTTTCTCGGAAACTATCAAAGCGATCCGGCTCATATTTTGTTTAGTCGTGACCTCCAATGACCTCTACACTTTAACGATGGTTTCGTTGACCTTTGACCTTTTTCAAGGTCACAGGTCAGCGTCAAAGGAAAAATTAGACATTTTATATCTTTGACAAAGTTCATCGGATGTGATTGAAACTTTGTAGGATTATTCTTTACATCAAAGTATTTACATCTGTAGCCTTTTACGAACGTTATCAGAAAAACAAGGGAGATAACTAGCCTTTTCTGTTCGGCAACACACAACTTAACGTTGGGCTTTTCTCGGAAACTATAAAAGTGACCGGGCTCAAATTTTATGTGAACGTGACTCCCAGTGACCTCTACACTTTGACGTCTGCTTTGGTGACCTTTGACCTTTTTCAAGGTCACAGGTATGTCTTGAAGGAAAAAAATTGAAATATCATATCTCTGAAACTATTCATCGGATTTGATTCAAACTTTATAGGATTATTCTTTACGTCAAATTATTTACATCTGTATTGTGTTGTGAATAGCAATTTCTTCCTGTCCATCTGATGCCTCATATAATATTCAGAACTGCGAAAGTGACTCGATCGAGCGTTTGCTCTTCTTGTTATAATTTTATTTGCCAGCTCCTTTATGGCAATGACAACATCATGTCTTTTTGATCTTTTGTTAGATCTTAATGCTTCAATGGCTGCTTTGGAGTCAGAGAATACTATCTTTTGAGGAGGAGTGTTCTTGAGATTGAGATGAACAAAGTAGAAGTTACTAAAACTCCTTGTTTGTACAGAATGTGTTTCTGTTATGGTGTCGTTATTTTGTATTCTTAATTTTCAAATTCTCTCTTGAAATGAAATTGAAAGTGGTATCTGACTGGGTAGGTTTTTAGGATCTTAACCCTTACACTGGTGCAATTTTGTAACACATGTTACATAGCCACTGGTGAATTAACAGAGAGAAAAATAAAGGAAAACGGTCATATAGGTTTTCACATCCATGGGAGGTAATCGGAACCGACCAAACAGACTGAGCCAGTAGCGCGACATATGTCGTGACAACCAGGTGACAGTATAAGTAAACTAGCGCGACAACCAGCCTAAGGGTTAAGTTTTGAAGATTGTTGTTATTTTGTCTTTGTACAGCCCAGGAAGCAGCAAAGGTGCACCGAATCCTGAAGAGCAGCAAGGCGCCTGTTATTAAGAAGCGTCAAGCCATGCGCAACATGTTTGGTGACTACAGAGCAAAGATGAAAGCTAATGAGAAAAAGAATTTGTCAGGTAAGGGTTCAAGGTTTTTTGACAACATCTTGAATAAGCCCTGTGTGATGATCACTGTCACATTTACAGGGATGTCATTTGGCATCGGACATAGACCGATCAAAAGGTTCAAATGCCCGATTCACTTAGCCGCATGGCGGTCAGCAGGGCCTCACATCCACGTCGAACATCGGACATATGAGGATATTTTTTTCAAATGTCCTATACATTTTTCATGCAGGAGGACAAATGTCCTATTGTTTTTGTCACAAAGTGGTCAATGTCCGATTATTCTATCATTTGATCCGGACATCGTCAGTACTTCTCAATTTACAGTAGTTTGAATGCTATTTTATCGATGTATTGCGAAGCGATGTGTAGCAGACGAAATTAGACACTTTGTGCCTCTAGTACCAAAGAGTTTCCAAGGCTCGCAACTCGGAATGCTCGAAGCCAGTTGAGAGTTGCCTCCCTTCGCGCTTTCCCCGAAAATAACAAACATGCCGCCTAAACGAAAACTGATCCCAGAAAAGGGACAGAAGAAATTACACTTCAAGTCCCTTCCCTCATCATCTGTCAGTAGCACGGAAACTGAGCTTCCTCCAGCCCCAGAGCAGTTAGAGCCCGATCGCCCAGGTGAGAATGTCGATCGCGATAGTCAAACATCGGAGCCGAAGAAAGACACTACCCCCTCCCTCACCCCCACGCGTAACTTCGTCTCAAGCTGGGCGACATCATTCCCGTGGGTGTCGCATGACCCAGAGAGGAAACTTATGTTTTGCACCTCATGTCAGTACACAGGGAAGTCCAACACTTTTACCGTTGGCTGTTCGAACTTTTGCAAATCGGCCCTTACCGATCATCAAGAAACCAAAGACCATGCTGTTAGTGTGCAAGTGCCATCTCTCCAGAGAGACAAGGAGATAGTTGAAACCCGAGATATGCTGATGCGTGTGTACCTGGAGGGGCAAAAGGATGACATTCACAAGTCACAGTGGGTGGTGAAGGTTGTTAAAAAGTGGACATCAACGAGGAAGCGAATGCTCTTCAGCAAAAGAAAGGAACCAGCACAGTAGTTGAAGTTCAGAGACAGAAACACTGACTGTACTGACTCGATGTAATTTATTTTATATTTTCTGTTACTTTTTTGCCAAGAAAAGTATTTTTGTTCTTTTACCCTCGTGCCAAGAAACTAGTCAAGTTTAATTACATTTACGTTTTGTTGCGGGAAAAAATGTCCTGTTGATTTGTTTTTGTTCAGGACAAATGTCATATCACTTTTACATTGGCCAGGACATTTGTCCTATGCTACCTCTCATGGATGTGAGGCCCTGGGTCAGATGTCCTATCGCTTTCAACTGAGCGCGGTCATTGTCCGATAAGAACTCCATTCCTTCGGACAGCGCGTTATTTGATAATTTTCCTTTCATGGTAAAGATCTTCAAAAAGTGAACAAGAGCTCTCGCGTACAGGTGCACTGAATTTGTGCAGTGCAGACCTTGCGTTTTCCGAACCGTTTGCGGTATGAGCCGTTTGCATACACCTGTCTACAGCACACTTAAGTTAGGAGTAGGGGAGACAACTCCAACTGATCAAGGCTCGCATCTGTTTTACTTTGCTTTCGGTTAGAGTTGAAGCGCACGGCACTAAATTATGCCACCAAAAAAAGCTAAAGCCTGCCAAACAACAAAAAAAGCTGAACACGTTTGGCGTTTCAACGGCATCGTGTGCTACATTAGGGCCAAGAACATGGGAAAACACGGCTATCAATAGCATCATTCTGTAAAATGACAGCGCCAGTAACAGTGTCGCCGCTGAAACCTCCACAATCACGGAAAATAAAGTTTCGTGACTTGAAGATGGTGTTGGTACAACAGGAAATTCGCACAGACGGTCTTTTAATAAGGTTAACTATTCATGGCTGACCCTGTTTTGTACTAGTTGGTTAGAATTTGACAGCAAAGGGACCATCTATATAGGTAAACTGTTTTGTCGAATATGTCAAGAAAAAGCTCTGTCAGGAAATCATGCAGTTTGTGTGCCAATCAAAGTAAGAGTGCTGAAGTTTTGGTTGCTTTTTAGTTTGTTTGTTTCTTTTTGTGTGTGTCCTGTTTGAAACAAAAGTAATTAAACAATATACACACACAATGTTGATGCATATACTAGAGGAATACCCGGCTTTGCCGGGTGAATCGCGAGACAGAGACAGACAGCGTGGCACTTCGCCGTCTTAGAGCACGTGTGAACATTTTCATCCACCAGTTTGTGCCCACTCAAAGGAAGGCAAGAACATACAGAGAGACAAAAGCCGCCAGACCCCATCACAAACAGAACTCTACAATCCACAGGTGTTGCCTGGCGAGCTAGCTATAAATAGCTCACAACTTCTAAGGCGAACAACTCTGCAGAGTTTGCTGTGAAGGGCGACGGTAGTCTCCCTGTCACACTCGACCCCCTTTGAATGAACTTTAGTTCCGAACCATGGACCCGCCAAGCTTAGGTCCCTCCCAGGTTGGTGAAATGGGAACAGCACGAAAATGATTCAGTGGCCATAATGCCATTCCTGAACATATCATGTCGAGTCCCATCCCCGTCGACGAAGTCAAATGTAACCGAGTGCCGAAACACCACAATCACCTTTGAAGGCGAAGTCATCTCAAACAGGATTGAGAATTTTAGAGCATATTTCTAAGCCCTATATTAACTGTTATGGCTTCTCAAAAGCCAGAACATACAGACAGACAAAAGCCGCCAGACCCCATCACAAACAGAACTCTACAATCCACAGGTGTTGCCTCCACACACACACACAGACACAGAAGCCGTATATATCTATCTATATATATATAAATATATAGAGATAGATGACAGTGGATTTTTCAATAAATAGATTCGACCTTTGCACTTTTACAGTGAAGACAACTTATGGGTACATTCAAGGAAAGCCCACAACTTCTAAGGCGAACAACTCTGCAGAGTCTGCTGTGAAGGGCGACCATAGTCTCCCTGTCACACTTGACCCTCCTTTGAATGAACTTTGTCCCCAAAGTTCCGAACCATGGACCCGCCAAGCTTAGGTCCCTCCCAGGTTGGTGGAATGGGAACAGCACGAAAATGATTCACTGAACATTTCATGTCGAGTCCCATCCCTGTCGACGATGCCAAATTTAACCGAGTGCCGAAACACCACAATCACATTTGAAGGCGAAGTCCACTCAAACGAGATTGAGAATTTTAGAGCTTGTTTCTAAGCCCTATAATAACTGTTATGGCTTCTCAAACGAAGGCCAGAACGTACAGAGAGACCAAAGCCGCCAGACCCCATCACAAACAGAACTCTACAATCCACAGGTGTATAGAGATAGATGACAGTGTATTTTTCGCGTGGCTATAAATTGATTCGACCTTTGCACTTTTACAGTGAGGACAACTTACGGGTGCAAGGAAAGCGTTCTGGACAGTGCAGTGACATTCTAAAAATAGTAACGTAGTAACGGGAATATGGATTGACGCCACACGAAGGAAGGGAGATAAACGCAAAACACTGGAGAAGATAAGGAAGAGTTACTGGGAATGGATCTGGGAAGATGAACAGAAAAACCAAAATCGGTTCAGCGCTGCGCGCTGAGAGCACGTGTTGAAAATTCTCATCGACCAGGTTGTGTCCGGGGTCTACCTGAATATGCCCACCAAATTTGAAGCAGATCCATCGAGAACTTTGGCCGTGCATCGCGAACACACACACACACAAGTCGTATATATATAGATGTGTATGTGCACAGGATTTTGTGTTTTGCACAAAATTATAATGTCCTATTAAAATGTCTGAAAGCAGTCAAATGTCCTATTCATGCCGAAGAGCTCAGGACATTTGTCCTATAGGTATGAATTTGTGGCTACATCCCTGCATTTAATAAATCTGTGGTGTTCACTCTTCTTTCAGATTGTGTCGTCACTTTCCCGTGACTAATTCAGGATTAAGCTGGTTTTCCTATACTTGATAGTAATGATACTGCAGTTAAACTAGCTTCAAGTGCAACTAGTTGAGACAAAACATCCAGCCAGCGGGAATTATTTTTTGCTTTTGTTGTTTTGTTTTTCAGCACAAAGTTCTGGCGAGTATTCATATGGCTATGTCAGATGCTCACTGATTGATGCACAGAATAAAAGTAACCAATATATATACTATTACTTTCAATACCCTATATATTTCATGCAGTTGGCTTGTTCATTTCTGCTCAGATACCTGCAGTCTACTCAGGTGTAAATGGCACTTGAAATCAGCTGACAACAGTTTTCTGAAGAATGAAAACAACAGCTTGTTTCTAGCGCAGATTGCTGTTTTTGGATTTTAAACGTTGCTGGAGTTGGCCGATTCTTTTTTCTTCTAGGAAAGCACAAAATTCTTATTGTTTCACTAACAGTAACTAACAGGGTCCGTACATGTGCATTTCTTATGATTTGGTTAAAGATGTTTTGGGTTGTTTGTTTACTTTCTCATTACCTCCATCTCTATTATTAATAAAAAAAACTAATGGGGATGTCTGTATGTGAAATACTCTGCTGATGATGTTGATTCATTCATCTGTTTCTACAGCCATGAAGAAGTCAACACTGGTTGCTGTCAAGGACGCTCCCAGTGATTCCAAATTTTTGCGACGCAGTGCAGGAGCTGCTCCTGGACAGGACTCTTCCACTTCCAGCGACACAGTGAACACTCCTGAAGATGAAAAGCCACATCAGTGTGCAGATGGTAGCGGTGAATCAACTCACAACACTGAAGTTGCAAAGACACATACCGCAGAGCAGTCTGCAGAGCCTGGCTCTTCGCAAAACAACACTTCAGTGCCATTAAATTCAGCTGAGGAATTCAAATTTGGTTTTGGTGGAAGTGAGGGTGCTACTGAAAGTGAAACTGTCAACACAGGCGAGGGTGCCGCTTCAGATAATGCTCAGAAAAACTATTTTGTGATGAAGCCGTCAAGTGAAGAGTTTCGCTTCAATTTTACAGCAGATGGATGTGGACAAGAGACATAAATCTGTTTTTGCTCTTCTTTCTCTGATGCAGAAAAAAGATAGGGGTTCTATTTTGATTGCAAGGACTCTGAGCTGTCCAAATTATCTTTTCTTTTGTGTAAGTTTCTCTATGGCGACTTTTCTGAAAGTTTGCGGATGTGTCGAGCTGGTTTGATTCAATGATCGTAAAAGAGAATTTGTTAGAATATGTCATTTCAAACTTGGTTAAAGTTATTATTGACATGGCTCTTCAATACTTGTGAAGAACCTGAAACAGTGAAGACCTTGACCTTGATGGCATGTACTGGAAGAAGCAGGAACAGATCTACGCAAAAATAGATGAACAACTATTAACTCAGTGGTTAAATGGCTGTGAAACTGAAAGAGTTGCACACCCTCAAAAATCTGAGACAAACATGTTGTTACTGTTACTGAACAGTGTCGACAAGCAGTCATAGCATGACAGTGATTCATGATATGCGTGTTGTGTAGTGTATGCTTGATGTGACGCCCGTTTCTTTCAGGAACATGCTGTCATGCACATCAAAGCTCCCTGTTCAAAGCCACCAAATGGCTAGCCTCCACTGAACTGTTGCCACGTGCATGGTTGGGATTCTTCCGGTATATGCCGGAAATCCGGATTCGTAATGTCTGTGGTGACGTGTTTTTGTTTGTTAATTATACAGATCAGTCCCACCCATGCATGTGTATTTGCCTCGGTTGGTTGAAGGTGCTCAACTCTTTCCTAGCCCGTTAAAAACTTGACATTGAACTTTACATTCAAAATCAAACATTATCAATTTTAGTTGAAGTATTTATGTGTCGGCAAAGATTAACACTTGACTTGTGTCAACAATTAAATGCTCTTGCTGTTTTTTGTTCACGATGCCAACATAAAGACCAAACCTGACTGTACATAAATAAATAAATGAAAACGATTGAGCACTTTTGTTGTTACAATTGAAGTCTGTGTGAGAATTACTCTGCTGATGGTGTTGAATTTGGACTCTTTTTCACCTTGAAACTCTCCGTCTCTCTCTGGTCACTGTTCACATTCACATGCAAAGAAAAGTTCACAAGATAACTTGCATTTTTATTCACCGAAGGAATTGTACAGTAATGCTAATGGTATTTACAACTGTGCATGATAGTTACCTTCATCGGAATGAAATGCCATGCGAGGTATTCCCCACATGAATAATGAGTAAAATCCTCACAAATAAATGAAAACAAAATGCAAGTTTTCCCGGATGGACTGATAGAAGAAATATATCACAGACTAAGTGGGGAATGGAGCAAGGAAATATTTCATTGTCACTTTTTTTTGTGTGTGAAAACATATATCCATCCAATGTGCATGTGAGGGAAAAAACCATACAAACATTGCAAGGTTTCACAAAAATGTGAAACGAAAAACGTTTTTGATTTTGAATGATGGTGAGATAATATTCTTCAGTTGTTCAAAAGGGACTCAAACAGCTTGTAGTTCACATACATATGAATACATAAGTTAATGAAATGTATCTGACAGTGACACTGACTCCACTCTTTTACGATATTTTAGCACAAGCAATTTGCAACACATGGCATGATTCCAGAATTTCATAAAACATAAAATATCTTTTTCTGACCTATTAAACTATAAAGGAACTTTTTTTTTTTATCTAAAGTCAAGCACAATCACAGACAGATCTTTGATGGAGAAACAGAAATTTAAGTTTCAATCAAATTTCAGACATCTCGTATATTTTTTTGTTGTAGTACTGTACTGGTAATGTGGTATCCTGCCTTGGTTTGTAACAGTGACCAAGTGCAATTCACTCACAGATTCTAGACCATATATTAGACAAAGTAAAAGAAGCTTTGCTTTTCCTAATATATGTTGTCCCAGAGTAGCCTTCACAGGAAAACATTTGAATTGTGCAGTCTTTGTCTTGATGAGTAAAGATCTTGTTTTTAACTTTTCTCAACAAAAATCAATTTGCTTTTTAGATATTACACACAAAACAAGAGAGACAGAGATTAAAGTTCAAAGGAAGAGAAGGGGATGCTGTCGCTGGCTCTGCCGCTACGAGGGTTGGGACCTCTAGGTTGCCACTCGGGAACATCATCGCCATAGACACCAGCGTAGTAGTAGTGTCGTTGGATGCCGTGGTTGAGTTCACACAGGTAAGTAACGCCATCGACAATGTAAGGCTGAACGTCTGTGTTTCGCATGTCCAGTCGGCCTGTTTTGACCAGGTTGTCAAAGGCCTAAAAACAGGAAAATAACTTGAAATACATTGAGTGTTTAGTTGACTGATTTATAAAACGCTTAATGATTGGTGGTGACCATCCATCATTATACACTAAAGTGGAATCTCCTTCAAAAATAAAGAGCCTATATTTTGCAGATTTACCATGTGTAATGTCTAAAAATATACCTTATTTTAAGACTGCCTCCCTTCTAAGACCTGGTTTTCTCAGATTATTTGAGGCATTAAAAGGGGTGTTCTACTGTCTTTCATCCAAAGGCCAATAAACCAGCTCTTCTCAACATGAGAATCTCCAACAATTGAGGCTGAGCGCTGTTTAGAGATCGTGCATTTAGAGCGCTTACTTCCCTTTGTTTCTCACATCTTCTGAACACGGTCAATTCATTGTCTGATTTTGGTCAAGATTTGCTATGTGAAGAATAGCTCTTTATTCAGAATGAAATCATAAGGCCCCCCCAAAAAATAGGTGTTGTTACGGTAACATAGCCAACAAAAATAGGGTAGGAAGGTAGGCAATCACTTTTTTTTTTTACTTTTTTTTCTAATGTGTACAAATTAAACCTACTTGACAGGGAAATAAGTGTGCGACTCGGGCGCTTTCGCTTTCATTGCGTTTTCTGCACTCGTTTTCTTGTTTTTGTGTGTGTTTTTTTGACAATTATGTAATAAAAAGTTATGGGGTCGGCCCCTAAAAATAGGGTAGGTCGGGTTACCGTAACCACACCTATTTATTTTTTAGGCCTAACCTGAAAATGTTGCCAGGCTACCGATTTGTTGGTTCCTTTCTCTGTGTCTCTCCAAAACTCAAAGGTTTGCATGAGCATACCAGGAGACATTAACATTCAGACCTTTATTGCAATCAGCCATCTAATACACAGGTGTTTGAGCTATAAATAGCTTCGTGTTCAAGGCGAGCAGACAACCGCATAGCAGCTACTGTGACAAAGGGGGACTACTGCGGCACTGTGTCGCATGATCAACAACTTACAATGCAGGCGGGCTCTTCGTGGTTGTTGCCCCAGATGTAGATGTTGGTCAGTGACATGTTGGTCTTCATGGCGTCGGCTATGGCACACAGCCCTGGACTGCTGATGTTGTTGTGGACTATCACCAGGCTGAAACAGTCACCACAGTAACTCAACGTCATCATCAACACCAGCAAACGCATCATCTCTGACAGCATTGGTGGTAGGACAGGTCTATACTATGTCAGTCCATTTTTACTCTATGCCTCTTAGAGCTTCAAGTATCACCGCAAGAGAACCCATGTGCAGATCCCAAAACACCCACTGTAAACTGTGCTACCTACTTTCACTTTTGCTTTCATATTACATGTATCTATAATGCATATCTGTTGCTGTTTCTACCTGCTTCCTGCCAGGAACATTCGCTGTAGTTACTTTGCTACCATTTTTAAAAACTTTAAACTTGAAGGAGTTACTTCCCATGTCATGGCAACGGCATTGGAGAAGACACCATTCTGTGCGGGAGGCAATGGGGTATTCCCCTTTTTTTTGTTGAGAACTCCGATTTTCTTGTTGTCTCGAGGCCAGACCTGTTTACCCCCCCACATGAAAATCAGGAATGCAACTGTTACTTTTCCGTAATTTGAGGCATCTTTGAGTAATCTTTTTTATCAACCATAAACCAGCTCGAAAATGATTAAACGACACGTTAATTCGCGCACTACCATGCAAAACAAGTACAAAATTGATAACCATGTTTAACAGTATTGTACTACACACACAGAAGCTCGATCACACACACCACAAACACACAACACAAGACACCTGATACATATGCAAGTTAACAAAGTTAAGTTTACTTTATCTAAAAAAAAAACTAAAAAATAACAGTATTCAGGGGCGGAGCAAGAGAGCTAGAGGGGGGGGGGGGGGGGTACAACCTGGGGTCCAGGGGTTGGGGGGTCTGGCTGAAGAATTTTAGCTATTTTATTAACAATTTGTGGCTTATCCTTGATTTTAAACATGATAAACTGGTGTCAGCAGCCACTCGTTATATTTCTTTTAAAGTTAGTATTAAATAATAGCAATTTATCTTCATTGATATCTGCTTCCGACAAAAACAAAAATTTCACAGACAGAAAATGTTTTGTTTTTTCCCACAGACTGAATTTTTGTGTTTTTTGTTGATTTTTTGACAGCAAGGGGGGGGGGGGGGTCCGGAACCCCTGTATCATCCCCCCCCCCCCCCACCCCCGTACTTTGCCCTTGGACTATTTACAGTCAAGATGCATGTGAACAAAACCACCTTACATTCTGTCACATCAGACATCCTGCATTAATAGTCATAATAACTCGATCTCTTCAGAAGCTACCTTTAATTTTAGAGGACCGATTCGTTTATTTCCTTTAAACATTTTGTTGTAAGTTTTTCGATTCAAAGAACTGTGATCTTTGCTATATTGGAGAAATATTAATGGAGATCAGTTTTAGACTCAGAAAGACTTGAATTTCGGCAACAGCACAAGTCACTGAAGAGCGCGACCATAGACCTACATCTATGTCTCTGGCGTGACTGACCGTAGTGAGAGATCGGTTCGCAGGTCCGGGAGATTCTGTGGAAGTAGAGACCTAAATCAAATAAACTCGATGCGAAGCAGGCTCATGTTTTGCCAAACATAATTTCGTGTTTTTGTTTGTTTCCATGTTCATTTGTGTACTGCATTTTGTTAAAACTAATGCTGCGTCTAGCCTCGCTAACTGACTTAGCTTTGTTGTTGCACTGATCTCAAGTCGATCACCAAAATGAATGTGGTTCGCTCTTCTTAAACTTCACCAGACACCGCCACTTGACTTAATAGTTTTGCCGATATTCCTGTACAACTTTCGCTTTTTTGGTTGGCATTTCGTCCCCACAGAGATCGGCCCAAAATTACCCTTCGGACCAATGTCGATCTCAAAACCGCGGAATCCGACAAATACCTTGCTGTACACATGCGCAGAAAAGGCTGTTTCGGTCAGCCTTGAAATCACAATCCTGGTGACTACCACAATTTCGACTTCGAATTTTCACCCACGAAAAAGATTCTCTCGACCGCAATTTCCGGAATTTTCGGTAGATTTCCGTAATACCGGAATTTAGACCCCAAATCCGTAATAATTCCGGACAATCCGGGAGGGTAAACAGGTCTGCAAGGCCTTCCTGAGTCCAAAATTGAATTCACGAAGACTTTACGATGTATTCTTATGGACAATACAGTGCCAAAGCTTCGTGAAGTACATTTTGCGAAGTCAACCTTGCCCAATCAATATCAAGCTTTAAAAGAAGTTGGGGAGGGGGGAACCACTCAACTTCTTCTTCTTCTGCCAGGCATGGGAATTCCAAAATAATTAAACAACTCTGAAAATAGGCCGAGGTCCAGGGGCCGCCTAGACGGGGTACAGGGGCAGAGCCCCGTTGGGGGGACCAGGGGGCATAGCCCCCCGGAAGGAAAATGATTTTTAGCATTTTAGACCAATATTTTGATAGTTCTCGTGTAAGCAAATAATGGATAGAGAGACAATAGTATACATATAATTTAATTTACCTTTTTTTTGCTGCGGACAATTTTTTATTTTCGCTGAAACGTAATTTCCTTTTCGCGGAAATCCACGATTTCGCGGACAATTCACATGCCTGTTCTGCGTTCATCGGTTGAAACTCCCACGTACACTCGTGGTTTTTTTGTGCACAAGTGGGTTTTTACATGAATGACTGTTTTTACCCCGCCAGCCATACGCCGCTTTCGGGGGAAGCCATAACCAGTGTACTAACCACTTGAGGGTAGTGTTGCAGTGAGTGATGGCCTCAGCGATGTGCATAGCACCATCATCCTCCAGCCTGTTGTAGCCGAGGTCCAGCATCTCCAGCCCTGTGTTGTGCTGCAGCAGGTTGGCCAGCTCCTTGGTGCCGTCACGCGTGATGCGGTTACTGCACACACCCGTCACAACAATCAGCACTCCTATTAAGCTTAAGGCTATAGCTTTTCATTAGAGAGTGCAAGCGATAGAAGACACACAGATACCAGTCACCATAAAAGTACAGTCAAACCAGTTATGTCTCCTGTGATGATATTGATGATGTAATCTAATGATGTCATCTAATAGGATGTGGTAATGGTGCTTTTGCACATGCACACATCTATTAAGCTAAGGGCAATATAACTGTTCATTAAAGGGTGCAAGCGATAGAACTAGAAGCCACACAGGAACCAGTCACCATAAAAGTACAGTCAAACCTGTCTCTAATGACGACCCATGGAACCAACGTACAGTGGTCCTTATGGTTGTTACGAAAAGGGATTTATAAAAGAACAAGAAGAGCAAACGCTCGATCGAGTCACTTTCGCAGTTCTGAATATTATATGAGGCATCAGATGGACAGGAAGAAATTGCTATTCACAACCCAATGAGTCACGTTCACATAAAATTTGAGCCCGGTCACTTTTATAGTTTCCGAGAAAAGCCCAACGTTAAGTTGTGTGTTGCCGAACAGAAAAGGCTAGTTATCTCCCTTGTTTTTCTGATAACGTTCGTAAAAGGCAACAGATGTAAATACTTTGATGTAAAGAATAATCCTACAAAGTTTCAATCACATCCGATGAACTTTGTCAAAGATATAAAATGTCTAATTTTTCCTTTGACGCTGACCTGTGACCTTGAAAAAGGTCAAAGGTCAACGAAACCATCGTTAAAGTGTAGAGGTCATTGGAGGTCACGACTAAACAAAATATGAGCCCGATCGCTTTGATAGTTTCCGAGAAAAGTCCAACGTTAAGGTGGTGTCTACGGACGGCCGGCCGTCCGGCCGGCCGGCCGGATGGCCAGCCGGCCGGACAGACTAACACTGACCGATTACATAGAGTCACTTTTTCTCAAGTGACTCAAAAAATGAAACTGTGATGTAAAAATAATCAATCTAATATGTGTATAATAACATGGGTGAAACTTTTCCGCCTCAGGGCGGAAATCCGCCAAATGAAATTGGTCAAATAAGGAATTCCTTATTTTGAAAATCTTTTTTGCCCGCGATCCGATCCGTATTTCCCCAAACACAGTGACCGGACATCGCTGAGTCTTTGTTTCACTGAGCGCACGAATTATCGGACTACAGCTTGGCATTTGTTACCATTGTTTAATGTGCAAATTTGTGCGTTTGAGATACCAAGAGAGGCCTACTTTTACCCTTAAAAGCCTGATTTTTCGTTTTCTTCCGGGGGGCTTTGCCCCCCTGGGCCCCCTAGCAGGGCATTGCCCCTGCACCCCAACAGGGCCTGGGCGGCCCCTGGACTCATTTTCCTTATTTTCAATTCTGATCAGTTTCACCCATGTAATAAATAGCCCAAACAAATGCTTATTTGGCATAGAAAGTTTGAGTGAAGTGGATTGTTTATTTGTGATAGTGATACAAAAAGCAGTTTTAAAAAGAGAAACTCACCAGCTGAGGTTGATGTATGTGAGCGTGAAGTTGTGCATGAGATTCTCCGCCAGTCTAAAGGCTCCGAAGTCTCGCATGTCGTACTTCTCTAGGTGAATCTCTTTTATTGTTGTGTTAACCTGCAGTCACAGGCAACAATCGTTTGTCAATTATCAACAATACCGATGACTGGTGATTATTATCAACAACAACACACTAATAACAATAACAACAATAAAAAAATAACTAAGTTCAATAGTTACAGCATTAAAGTGATACACTGCTACTGACCATTCTCTACAAACTGCAAAATGCAAACATTTTAAACTTCTAAAATATAATTATAAGATCAAGAAAAAAGTTTCAAGAAGAAATGCAGCATAAACAAAGAAAGAATCAAGATATCTGAGAAACGAATCAAGCATAAAAAACCCACATGACAACTTCTTTTCAGAAAGGACATTTTGCACTGCACATCAGCAACTACATCCACAATTATATGAAGACACACAAGCAAGTAAGCTCCACTCTTCTTCATGTCGATGCCTGCTGTCAGACATGTGTGGCCCCTTTGCACGTTGAATGGCCAATGTGACGTAGAGCAATCAAGAATTCTTTTACTAGAGATTTGAGAAACTTCAATGTTTATCCAAAGTATTTTGAATATATGGCACACTCAACAGTCTCCACGCTAAGCGTAGTAGACATGCTGTCCGTTAGATATCCAAGCATGCTAGGTTTCGCTTTTACAACAGACACATAAAACCCCTCCAGGAAGTTACCTTAACACCGAGACACCATGTGATAACTCTAGTAGAGGCCCTTTCATGCTTATGATATATTAATCTGCTTGTAACTTTTTAATCTGCTTATGATTTTTGAATCTGCTAATGTGTTTTTTGTGTGTGTAAATTGTAATCTTATACAAAAAATTGAATCTACATATGATTTTTCAGCATGCTTATGCTACATGTGATGACTACATAGCACAAGTACCAACCTTGAGCATTTTGGCAAAGTGAACAGTGGGCTCCTCCATGTGTGTGAAGAGAATGGGGCGGTTGACGTTGATGGACTTGATCGTTGAGTTATGGAGAAGGACGGTGCCCAGAGCTATCACGCTCTCTGTCCTCTGCAAAGACATATTTCATCAACAGAAAGAATACAGTGGAACCTGTCTCTAAGGACCACCCAAGGGACAGACTAAAAGTGGTCTTCAGAGACAGGTGCTTGTTAATTATGGAAAAGTGAATTATAGAGAGAGAAAGCTCATTGGGGACCCTTTTGGGTGGTCGTTTTGGACAGGTGGTTGTTCTAAAGAGGTGATCGCTGGGGCAGGTTTTACTGTTCCAATCTATAATGATTATATCTTAGGGTTAGCTTTTCTATAGCGTATGTCCCGTAAGTGACTCCAAGTGCTTTACAAATACATGTACATCATAAAGCATAAAATCATACCCCAAAAAATGTATCACCGAACAAAACAAAAACAAAGCATACTGAGCGTAAATAACACACATAATATAGAAAGCACGGAGAGCATAGATTACTGTGGTTCTGGCTGTATAACCTGTCATTATTATGATTATCATTATTATATTTTGGTCAAAAACGCAAATAAGTTTCATTACTGTACCAGGTCTGTATCTCCCAGGTCGAGGTGCTCCAGAGAGGTGTTGATCTGCAGGGCCTGAGCAAAATGCATGCCTCCCTTGTGTTCCTTGGTCTCCAGCTTGTTGCCGTTCAGTCGCAGCAGCCTCAGCGTCTCATTGGTCTAAGTTACGCAAAACAAACACAGAGAGATTGAATACTAGCTTAATAAAAGAAACATAATGCCTAACTCAATTACTCTGTAAATCAATCAATCACGTGTGCCTTTAATTCATTGTTTCCCAGGTACGGATATATCCGTACCCGCTCATATGGCTCTATCTGACCTGGTACGAATATATCCTAACACACAGTCACTTCCTGTAACGTCGATCTAACGTCTGCATTCCATCGTGTTGATACACAGTTACTTCACAGTTACTATACAATTCAGAGTGACCTTCTGCAGCACATCTGGTCTCGGCTAAAATAATCTTGGTCAACATAGGTGGGGTAGAAAGTGTTAAAGCAACCCTTTTCTATGACCATACACTCATTAACTCTGTTCCACTACTGATCTTTATCAACAGTGTGTATCCAAAGCATGTCTATTCAGTTGTGACAGGGTGACCCGTCACCAATTATAGAGTAAAGCTGTTGTCATTGTCCAGTCTAGTGTTTGTATTTCATCTTGCCAACCGATTTGTGTTTTGTGTCATTTCATTATTCTTTGAACTAAAAGTACTGGTGTGCACCTGCCATGTCCAGCTGCAAACAGTCTCCTTTTGAGTGAAGCAATTTTCTTAATCCCCCAATACCACAACTTGAAGTAGACAGACCCCCTGTGTCTGAGGCAGGCAACCCTGTCTGCAGGGGAAGTATTATGCAATCTGACATACACCCCTGAGGTTTGGGGAAGTGTGAAGTGGGTGTGATTTCCTTTGATACTGATAGTGAGAGATCAAAGAAGCCTGTCAGCTCTGGTTGGAAGGTCCCTTACCCTCTTCCCCCCCCCCCCCCCCCTTTCTTCTTGTCTTTAACTAATTATTTTAACTTATTATCTTAGAATGTTGTGTTACTAATAGTTACAAGGATTTTGATTGGATGTTTGTGACCCCATCTCTTTTCTGCATAATTGAGCGTAATCTTCTCCTTCTTCTTCATGGACTGAAACTCCCACATTCACTCATATTTTTGCACACGTGGGTTTTTACGTGTATTACTGTTTTTACCCCGCCATTCAGGCAGCCATACGCCACTTTTGGGGGAATTGAGAATAATTATTTTTCAGATTCAGCTCAGCGTCTCTCTTCTCAAATATACATACATGCAAGGCCTTGGCTAGTGACTCTGCCCCTGCTGGCCCGATGTCATTGCACATCAAGTTCAACTCTTTCAGTGTCGTGTTCCTCTGAAACAAAAAAAAGGTTTCAGAAAGGTGCAACTCATTTTAACTTAAACCATGCAGTTAAACACAGTAACTAACCAAATGTAATGCTTCATGCTGTCTTGTAAACATTTTCTATGACGTTCTTCAAAACATATAACAAGAGAAAAGGAGATAGAAGAAAATGCAACTGCTGACTTAAAGCCAGCTTCTTCTTCTGCGTTCATGGGTTGAAACTCCCACGTACACTTGTGTTTTTTGCGCAAGTGGGTTTTTATGTGTATGACCGTTTTCACCCTGCTATATAGGCATGCAGCCATACCGGCATACGCCTCTTCCAGGGGAACTCACAGCTAGCATGTTTCCCAGCACTTTAGCTCCAGCATCAGTGATGTTGTTGTAGCGGAGATCCACCGACGTGATAAAACTGTTTTTGTCAAGGAACTTGGCCAGCAGGGGGCAGTCTTTGTCCGTGAAGCGCTTTTCACACAGCAGCTGGTTGTTCCCCGCCAGGTACAGGTGCATGCTGGAATTGAAATCTCTGAAAAACACATTGCACATGTTGTACTCATTGTGTGTAAAATTAATTGTTGTCTTTTAAATCTCTCAGTTCAGCCTATAGAGGTGCACGTGCACAAAGTTACTGTGGTTAGTGGAACAAAATATGAGGTGCTGAATGTGTTTTAAACGTTTTTCTGTGAGGGATATTTTCACAATTTAAGGGCTGTAAAGGGGCCTTTTCACCAGAGCCGTCACTAATTTCACCCTCACAAAACCGCTTGCAAAGTTGCAAAAAATGCATTTTGCTGGCATTGAGTGCATATATTCCCTAATTTATATCCCTATCCTCAGTGTGATCAGGTGTGCACAAAATTAACATCAGGGCTGGTATGGGGTCTCTTGTCAAGGTGATGATCTTATTGCCTGTGTAAGCTTTTATGTTCCACAGTTGCAGTGAGTGACTACATAATTAACAGTTAATTTGCAGGTGTGTGACTGTATAGTTCATAAACTAGCTTGCTTATACATTATACTATTTTCTAGGAAATTAGATGACTAATTGAAATCAATGACAATTTCATTATCATACTTTGCATATGAACATGGGAACAAAGAAAACAACAAATTATATATCACTTATTCATGATTTAGGCTTAGCACTGAGGAAATGGACATGTTCACAAAGCATGTTGTAGTCACATAATACAGACGCAATGTAAAGCACTTAGGCTTGTAACTATATATGTATTCATTTAAAATCACAGATGACATGACATGCAAAAAGGCTCATCATTCAATCAGGCAGATTAAGACAGAAGTTCAGGATGGATTATGCCAATTATTACACACACAGAGCCTTCCGTATTTATTTCCAGAGGCAACTACTCATAATAATAATAATAATAATAAATGAGCATTTATATAGCCTGGGAATGAGTAAAAGTGGTTTGGGCGTACTGACGGGAACATTTTGCATTTTAAGCATTTCTAAGGGCACACGGAGGCTCTTTTCTTACACAATTAGAAAAGGACTTGGTCGTATTTACGACGAAAGGTGTATCATTCCCAGGCCTGAATAATAAGTGACAATTATTACATATTCATCTACCACAACTTGTCAAAACTATCTTCATTTACCATTTTCAAGAGCAATTGAAATCAGTCCATATTTCAGGCCAAATAGTACTTTCCCTCTTCATGCATAGCTCCCTCATCCCCCTCCACAAGAAAAAATAAATAAAAATCCAAGACACGAACCTGTGCAATAAAAAAAAATTGTGTTGGTGCAGTCATATTTTCTATTCAACAAGGCGGTAAAAGTGCTGTGCGTGCAAAGTGGAGCACACACACAAAAAAGAAGGAATTCAGAGAGGGAAAAAGTACTCTTCTTGACTGATCATTCAGATGTTGTTACCAACAATTTCCAAACAATTCTATCTGTTGCTAAGCAAAACTTGAAGCAAGATGGTGTCTGAAGTGACACATAAGTGTTCCACATCATATAAAATCAAAGGTATAGAAACCTGATGCCAAAATTCATGTAAATATATTATTATTATTTTTTTTATTCTCTTTATTTATATAGCGCCTTATCCGAAGTTCAAAGCGCTTTATGCCGTGTGAGATGGAATTTTTTACACAATATATCACGCATTCACATCGACCAGCAAACCTCAAGCCTGTTAGGCGAATGTTCACTTTTCGCGGCCTTTATTCCAAGTCACACGGGTATTTGATGGACATTTTTATCTATGCCTATACAATTTTGCCAGGAAAGACCCTTTTGTCAATCGTGGGATCTTTAACGTGCACACCCCAATATAGTGTACACGAAGGGACCTCGGTTTTTCGTCTCATCCGAAAGACTAGCACTTGAACCCACCATCTAGGTTAGGAAAGGGGGGAGAAAATAGCGGCCCGACCCAGGGTCGAACACGCAACCTCTCGATTCCGAGATATATGCGAGTCACGAGTTATTACAAAATCAGGGGAGGGTATAAATATGAACATGTGTGCAACATGCGTGCTTGTGGGGTATGGACCATATTTCTACTCATAAGTTTAAAATGATTGTTTGTGAACTTCGTTTGGATGATATGATCAATTAATAAACACAAATGTAATAGAGACAATATCTTTTTCTATGATAACACTTGATTATTTATTCACTGAATCATTGAAGAGTTCCGTCACAAATCCTACGTGACACGTGGTGAATTTTTGGCAGCAGGTTTGAATTAATATCCCTTGCTTTCCTTGCACAGAAATGTAAATTTATTCTGAAAATTCAAGTGAAGTGCAGCTACAATGTTTACTAGTGCAAATCAGCATTAAGTTTAATTCATCACAGTCAAATCGTGCAGTTGAGCTTCATGCATTAATTAACTGGTTTTGGCTTTTGCCAGTGAAAATCATTAGATTTTTAACATTTTTAACACTGTGAGTTCTCAGTAAAGAACAACAAAAAACACAGTCAATTTATTAGTATCATCACAGCATAGATGTTGTAATTTTCAACCCAACCTTTGTTTGTTATTAAAAACGACCACACAAAATGTTTAGTGCACAATAACGTACTGAATGATACAGAACCACATATTTTGAAATACAAACGATATGAATATAAAGGATGAACAACCAGAGAAGAATATTTCATGAGGGAAGTATAATCATCAACAGCAACAACATCAAGAAGAACAGTAGCCTGTAGTCATGAGATAACATTAACAACACAGGGGCATGCCATGCAGCATACTTGTTCTCACACAAAAACAGGAATGCATTAATAAAGAGGGGCACCCATGGAAAATCAGACAAGGGAACTACATGTAAAAGTGTCCAGAACAGTGCATAAAAAAGACAGCAGATAAGAATGAATATAAAATCAACCATCCTCTGCATGGGTTAAAACATTTTTTTTCGGTAATCCAACACCAGTCAGAAGAATGACTGTTGAATTTACATCAGGGGCATAGAATTAGAAGGAATAACAAAAGGAAACAAGTCGCGTAAGGCGAAAATACAACATTTAGTCAAGTAGCTGTCGAACTCACAGAATGAAACTGAACGCAATGCAACGCAGCAAGACCGTATACTCGTAGCATCGTCAGTCCACCGCTCATGGCATAGGCAGTGAAATTGACAAGAAGAGCGGGGTAGTAGTTGCGCTGGGAAGGATAGCACGCTTTTCTGTACCTCTCTTCGTTTTAACTTTCTGAGCGTGTTTTTAATCCAAACATATCATATCTATATGTTTTTGGAATCAGGAACCGACAAGGAATAAGATGAAATAGTTTTTAAAACGATTTCGGAAATTTAATTTTGATCATAATTATTATATATTTTAAATTTTCAGAGCTTGTTTTTCATCCAAATATAACATATTTATATGTTTTTGGAATCAAAAAATGACGAAGAATAAGATGAAAGTAATTTTGGATCATTTTATAAAAACATAATTTTAATGACAAGTTTCCGATTTTTAATGACCAAAGTCATTAATTAATTTTTAAGCCACCACGCTGAAATGCAATACCGAAGTCCGGGCTTCGTCGAACATTACCCGACCAAAATTTCAACCAATTTGGTTGAAAAATGAGGGCGTGACAGTGCCTCCTCAACTTTCACGAAAAGCCGGATATGACGTCATCAAAGACATTTATCAAAAAAATGAAAAATACGTTCGGGGATTTCATACCCAGGAACTCTCATGTCAAATTTCATAAAGATCGGTCCAGTAGTTTAGACTGAATCGCTCTACACACACACAGACAGACACACACACACACGCACATACACCACGACCCTCGTCTCGATTCCCCCCTCTACGTTAAAACATTTAGTCAAAACTTGACTAAATGTAAAAACAGCAAACTACAAACTGAATCCACGAAAATAAGGTAACACCCAAGCCCATGCTTAAATTATACTTACTCCCCTTTAGCCTGGGCGCTGTTACAAGAACATGAACAGTTCAGAAAATTGTCATAATGTTCCCATAAAAAATATAACTGTTGACAGCAATGTTGGCTCCACAGCAAGTCTGCTTTGACAAAGTGAAACTGTTATCAACTGTGATTGTCAAAACAGCAACAAGAGTTCCACACAAATATGTCATAATTATACTCTTGAGTAAACAATTAGAAAACAAAGAGGTCTCAGAAATATGACAGAAGTAGAATTTCCATGGCACTTATTTTCCTGTCCGTAGATCTCAGAAAAACAAATTAAAGAAGCAAAGTACCATACAATTTGCAGTGTCAGCCTCAGTCTCTGTTTTATGTTCTGTTTAATCTATGGGTGTGAGAGAGAGTGCAGATGCATGCATGTGAGGATTCATACGCTTTAAATCATCTCAGAATAATTCGAATACCTTTTTCTGTTTTTTTTTTACTTTTTCTTTTCTTTTTTAGCACCAAATATTTGATTGGTTTACCTTATATTGTCTTGTATTTATGTCAAAGATGCTTTTTAGTTAGGGGCAGTCATTAAACACACAAGTGCCGTTGAGAAAATATTAAAAAAAACATTTTAACACATGTCAATTACAAACAAGTATCATGCAAATACAAACTTACAGTGCATTCTGGTCCTTCTCTCTGTCCAGCATCTTTGCAATGTATGGATGAGGCTTCACTCCTAGCTCTGTACAACTCGTTTCAAAATGAAACAGCGATGACAAAATGTCCGACATGGCTGCAGCTTTTTACTCTCTTCACAGCTCTGGAAACATTAAAAAAAAACCAAAAAAACCAGAAAAGAATGTTATCTTTATTTTCGATATTACTTCAAAGTTGCATGTTTTTAAACATGTGCCCTGGTCATGCTATGGAACTTTCTTAATGTGTGTGTGTGTGTGTGTGTGTGTGTGTGTGTCTCCCGACTTCTGAGCCAAATCTTCATGTACACATACCCATAGCACAAACAGATCGACACTTATAACCTTGTTAGTTGTTGATAAATATCGAAAAAAGATTACACTTAAGTAAAATCTCGTCACTCACATTTACAGCTCAACGTCGATGGGTTCAGTAAAGCTGGGAACGACAGTCTGCTCGGAGCCAAAACACAAACGAAAAGTATAGCTACCCTTTACTTCCGGTTGTGGCCATGACGACGCTGAAGCAGAGTAGTGTCCCCTGATTGTGTCAATTTACCGAATCAGCATCAAATCCGTTTCTTTGATTCTTGTGCTTTACTTATATTTCGGTTTTTCACCAATTGTGGGGTTTTGCTTTACATGCAAGGAATAACGAGGGAATGGCCGAAAATAAACCAAATAGCAAAACTGAGTGAACAGCATTGAAACAAAGATATCCTCCAATAACCGGTTCTCTCCAATGGATGCCGCATTTTAATTTAGTTTTTGACTAGTTATTTGTACAACTTGTCAGTTAGTTAGTTGTTGTTGCTTTTTAGGTCCAGCGGACCATATAGGCCAAATCAGGACCTCACAAGTTTAACATTACACAAATTTAAATTAAACCAATTTCAAAAAACAAAGTCAGGTACAACTTGTTTCCCTCTACGATTTTGCATTACTTCTCAGTCAAAAGCGATCCATTTGGTAGCTGGAAAAGAGCGCTTTTTGTCGTGCCTTGTTTGTTGCTTTGGTCTTTATGTAAACACAAATATTTGTTTGCACTTTTCCCGGGCTCTACTGACTCATTCTCATCTCCCCTCCCTCTGTAGGTCAAACGATCACGAGTCCGGTGTTGATGCTCATTTGCTATGCAAGTTAATTTTGTCATTGTTTTTTCTTCGTCTTCGTCATTTTAAGAACTTGGCGCAAAATGTTTCTTCACTGTTCTCATTTCTTCATTCATTTTTGCTGCTCATTGGTTTGTTGGTCATTCTTTCATGTCCGTGTGTTTCTCTGTTTACTCAGCTGCAGATACCGTAAGTTTTGAAGTGTGAAAGCTTTTGGCTGTGCATGTGGTAACACACACACACACCGACTGTCTCCCCCACTCTCTCTCATCGGCCCCATCTCCCCACTTTTTCTCTCCCCACTCTATGTCTGTCTGCCTCTCTCTTTCTCTCCCCACTCTGTCTGTCTCTGTCTTTCTCTCCCCACTCTATGTCTGTCTGTCTCTCTCTTTCTCTCCCCACTCTGTCTGTCTGTCTGTCTTCCCACTCTATGTCTGTCTGTCTCTCTTTCTCTCCCCACTCTATGTCTGTCTGTCTGTCTGTCCGACCGTCTCCCCACTCTATGTCTGTCTGTCTCCCCACTCTATGTCTGTCTGTCTCTCTCTTTCTCCTCCCACTCTGTCTGTCTCTCTTTCTCTTCCCACTCTATGTCTGTCTGTCTGTCTTTCTCTTCCCACTCTATGTCTGTCTCTCTCTTCCCACTCTATGTCTGCCTCTCTCTTTCTCTTCCCACTCTGTCTGTCTCTCTCTGTCTCTCCGGCCACTCTATGTCTGTCTGTCTCTTTCTCTCCACACTGTCTGTCTGTCTCTCTCTTCCCACTCTAGGTCTGTCTGTCTCTCTCTTTCTCCTCCCACTCTGTCTGTCTCTGTATTTCTCTCCCCACTCTATGTCTGTCTGTCTCTCTCTTTCTCTCCCCACTCTGTCTGTCTGTCTGTCTTCCCACTCTATGTCTGTCTGTCTGTCTGTTTCTCTCCCCACTCTGTCTGTCTCTCTCTATCTCTCCCCATTCTATGTCTGTCTGCCTCTCTCTTTCTATTCCCACTCTATGTCTGTCTGTCTGTTTCTCTCCCCACTCTGTCCGTCTGTTTCTCTCCCCACTCTATGCCGTCTGTCTGTCTCTCTCTTTCTCTCCCCATTCTATGTCTGTCTGCCTCTCTCTTTCTCTCCCCACTCAATGTCTGTCTGTCTGTCTGTCTCTTTCTCTCTCATACTCCCTGACCCAAAGTACAAGACCACAGCGCCACAGGACGTTGGCATTTCGTGCAAATATTTTATTCATTTTTTCTTGTACATTTTACCGGACATAGACACATGCATGCAGAGACTCATCACGCAAATCAAACGCGTGTATCTATATATATATGGGCAAGAATCTGTCATGGCGTCGAAAGAAGGAAAGAGCCCGCTTGAATTATTTGGCAGGCTCCTGCTTCTAATAAACTTTTTTTGCAAAGAACATCAGTTTTTGTGTTGGATGAAAGAGGATGAATGGACGAACGTTTTGGTATAACATGGTGGCAAATGTATGCCGTAAGCAATGAATAACAGACTTGTGATTCCAACCTTACCTAGTCATTCTGGAGAAAAAAGCGTTACGCGATTTTGGGTGCTTTCAGTTTTGTAAGAACTGTAGCCTACTCCGAACACGTGCGCGACCGGCGGTAAATCCTTCATACAAATCAGACAGGAAATGAATGCAGTGTTTAATGAGACCAAAAATGACCTCGACGGAGCTGCCAACTTCGTTCATTTTGCTTGGAAAAGTGATGCGAGATGTACGTTATTATCCTTGTGTAAATTCGGTATCGGTCAGTCAAACGGTCGTACAGTCCGCGGTAAATGTAAGATGGCCGCCAAAGATCGATTTCGAGGTTCACGCAGTCTACTAAGTCTAAAATGATATTAAAAAAATTGCTTGCAATGCATGCTTTGTCTGTGATTCGTAAAAATCGACACGATTTGTTGATTTTGTGTTAAGAAAAATTACTTATAACCAAAATAAAACGTTCTCGTTTTGCCGAGATGTTAATGTGACAAGCGTGACCTAACTAGTCTCCCTTGGTCATTTGCATATATGATCTATCAATGACAACAGGACTTTCACACCTACGTGCGAGATGGACGAGCCCAGCCCAACGGGTAAGTGTGCATGGTCGTCATCCAAATAGTAACGTACATCACTTTTGAGAATGAAACTGCTATAAATCGAGTGATTTCTTACGAAACATGATAAAAACAATGTTTGAAAGGAAAATGTATTCGTACCTGAATGATTCAGTCGAAAATCGAATGTTGTTGAATTTTTTTTTGTGGGGGGGGGGGGGGGGGGGGGGGGGGTGTGATGGTTTTGTGTAGGTGTTAGTGGTGCTTGGTTACCCATAGGTCTGTGACATTCTTAGTTTATATGATCAAAGCTCATTGGCAATTGCAAATATTCTTAGGGAGATAGGTTAGTCATGCTATCTAATTTTTACATTTACTCAAGTTTTGACTAAATATTTTAACATAGAGGGGGAATCGAAAAGAGGGTCGTGGTGTGTGTGTGTGTGTGTGTGTGTGTGTGTGTGTGTGTGTGTGTGTGCGTGCGTCTTTATGACATTTTACATCAGAGTTCCTTGGATTGATATCCCCGAAGTTTTTTTTCGTTTTTTCGATAAATGTCTGATGACGTCATATCCGGCTTTTCGTGAAAGTTGAGGCGGCACTGTCACGCTCTCATTTTTCAACCAAATTGGTTGAAATTTTGGTCAAGTAGTCTTCGACGAAGCCCGGACTTCGGTATTGCATTTCAGCGTGGTGGCTTAAAAATTAATTGATGACTTTGGTCATTAAAAATCTGAAAATTGTAAAAAAAAAAAATAATTTTAAAACGATCCAAATTTACGTTCATCTTATTCTCCATCATTTTCTGATTCCAAAAACATATAAATATGTTATATTTGGATTAAAAACAAGCTCTGAAAATTAAAAATATAAAAATTATTATCAAAATTAAATTTTCGAAATCAATTTAAAAACACTTTCATCTTATTTCTTGTCGGTTCCTGATTCCAAAAACATATTGATATGATATGTTTCGATTAAAACACGCTCAGAAAGTTAAAACGAAGAGAGGTATAGAAAAGCGTGCTATGTTTTTCAGCGCAACTACTAAACCGCTCTTCTTGTCAAATTCACTGCCTTTGCCATGAGCATGAGCGGTGGACTGACGATGCTACGAGTATACGGTCTTGCTGAAAAATTGCATTGCGTTCAGTTTCATTCTGTAAGTTCGACAGCTACTTGACTAAATGTTGTATTTTCGCCTTACGCGACTTGTTATTATTATTATTATTATTATTATTATTATTATCATGAGAGCTTATATAGCGCGAACCACAATTAACCGTTGCTCTCCGCGCTTTACATATTAATTTCTGCCGTTTGAAATTGAATTTTTTTACAGACAGACATTTTTTACACACAATATATAACGCATTCACATCGGCCAGTAAACCTCAAGCCATTACGGTGAATATTTACTTTTCGCGGCCTATTATTCCAAGTCAAACGGGTATTTGGTGGACATTTTTATCTATGCCTACACAATTTTGCCAGGAAAGACCCTTTTGTCAATCGTGGGATCTTTAACGTGCACATCCCCCCACCCCCACCTGCTGTTCCCAACCAGCAACGCAGAGAAAAGGCTGACGTACCCCCACCTTCCCGAGAAAAATTGTTTTGCGAAATCCATCAAGAGCTCAATAAGGAAAAGACCTATGAGGGTATGATGAGGGTGGCCAGGAAGTTTGACCATACCATCCAACAGCTCCCCATCACTGACCCCAAATTTGCGCCCCGTTGGCAAGGTCACCATCGACCCAGACGCTTGCCTCTGGTTCCCTAATGATACCCCTCCCCTGACACCCCTCAACATAGTTCCTGATGGAAATTGCCTCCCTCGGTGCGCCTCAATGCTGGCATACGGCACGCAGAAACACCATATAGGGCATGTCCAAAAAATTAGCTCTCTCAACGCTTGAAATTAAAACACAAATTTCTTTATTTCGGTACGCTGGCTTTGTTGTAGAATGTTCATATGTTCATAATCAATATTTTATTTTCCTCACTGAGTTATGTCCCTTGTTTAGCAGTCATATTGTTTAAGAGGATTTCACTGTGCATGAAGTGACGTTTTTGGTCACTTTTTTTAGATTCGGGTTCAGTACAATCCAATTTTTTTTGTAATTTCAGTAATCATCATATCACATGAGACTGACATTGATGTATACTGTGATATAAGTCGGCAGTTGTTGAAACTCTTTGTAGCCAAAATATTAAAGAATGCAACTCACCCCCCCCCCCCCCCCCCAAATGGCCTCGTCCGTGACATTTTGGATACAAAAATTCATGTACTGATTGCATTTCGTTTTATACAGAAATTTTACTTGAGATTATCTTCAAGCTTTTCGAAAGGCACTATTTGTCGCTTTTATTTAATTTGCCAGACATACAGTTGCTGACTTAATTGTGTCACGGACGAGGCACTTTTTGATGTGTTATAGCGGTATTTGCCTTCCTTTTGTCTCCCTGTCTTTGCGCGTGCTTCATCAGAAATCAGTCAGCTGATTAATTTAGACCTATTCTTAGACTGAGACATGTCATGACATGCTGATGACGTCATCGATGACGAAAACAAATATATGATGCGTTAGTCTAGACAATAATATGTGCCTGGTGGAATGTTGTTTTTTATATTTAGTCAAGTTTTGACTAAATATTTTAACATCGAGGGGGAATTGAAACGAGGGTCGTGGTGTATGTGTGTCTGTCTGTTTGTCTGTGCGTGTGTGTGTGTGTGTAGAGCGATTCAGACTAAACTACTGGACCGATCTTTATGAAATTTGACATGAGAGTTCCTGGGTATGAAATCCCCGAACGTTTTTTTTTCATTTTTTGGATAAATGTCTTTGATGACGTCATATCCGGCTTTTCGTGAAAGTTGAGGCGGCACTGTCACGCCCTCATTTTTCAACCAAATTGGTTGAAATTTTGGTCAAGTACTCTTCGACGAAGCCCGGGGTTCGGTATTGCATTTCAGCTTGGTGGCTTAAAAATTAATTAATGACTTTGGTCATTAAAAATCTGAAAATTGTAAAAAAAAATAAAAATTTATAAAACGATCCAAATTTACGTTTATTTTATTCTCCATCATTTGCTGATTCCAAAAACATATAAATATGTTATATTCGGATTAAAAACAAGCTCTGAAAATTAAATATATAAAAATTATTATCAAAATTTTTTTTCGAAATCAATTTAAAAACACTTTCATCTTATTCCTTGTCGGTTCCTGATTCCAAAAATATATAGATATGATATGTTTGGATTAAAAACACGCTCAGAAAGTTAAAACGAAGAGAGGTACAGAAAAGCGTGCTATCCTTCTCAGCGCAACGAATACCCCGCTCTTCTTGTCAATTCCACGTGCACTGCCTTTGCCACGGGCGGTGGAGTGACGATGCTACGAGTATACGGTCTTGCTGCGTTGCGTTGCGTTCAGTTTCATTCTGTGAGTTCGACAGCTACTTGACTAAATATTGTATTTTCGCCTTACGCGACTTGTTATCAATAATTGTGGGGAATGCAGATTACTAAAAATGTGAAGCAACCAACATTATGTGGTTGTCAAGGGTGATACCAACATCATTTTGATGTAACCGCCATTCTTTCGTTAGCGGCCATCCATGATAGACTGCAAAATGCGGCCAAAACAAACTTCGGCCGATCGTACATGCTGTTACAGACAAAGAATGTCAGAAACGAAAAAACAACAGGCGAGAGAGGACAATAATCAACAAGTCGCGTAAGGCGAAAATACAATATTTAGTCAAGTAGCTGCCATTTTTCAGCAAGACCGTATACTCGTAGCATCGTCAGTCCACCGCTCATGGCAGCCAAAGGCAGTGAAATTGACAAGAAGAGCGGGGTAGTAGTTGCGCTAAGAAGGATAGCACGCTTTTCTGTACCTCTCTTTGTTTTAACTTTCTGAGCGTGTTTTTAATCCAAACATATCATATCTATATGTTTTTGGAATCAGGAACCGACAAGGAATAAGATGAAAGTGTTTTTAAATTGATTTGGACAATTTAATTTTGATAATAATTTTTATATATTTAATTTTCAGAGCTTTTTTTTAATCCGAATATAACATATTTATATGTTTTTGGAATCAGCAAATGATGGAGAATAAGATAAACGTAAATTTGGATCGTTTTATAAATTTTTATTTTTTTTTACAATTTTCAGATTTTTAATGACCAAAGTCATTAATTAATTTTTAAGCCACCAAGCTGAAATGCAATACCGAAGTCCGGGCTTCGTCGAAAATTACTTGACCAAAATTTCAACCAATTTGGTTGAAAAATGAGGGCGTGACAGTGCCGCCTCAACTTTCACGAAAAGCCGGATATGACGTCATCAAAGACATTTATCAAAAAAATGAAAAAAACGTTCGGGGATTTCATACCCAGGAACTCTCATGTCAAATTTCATAAAGATCGGTCCAGTAGTTTAGTCTGAATCGCTCTACACACACACACACACACACACACACACACGCACAGACAGACAGACAGACACACATACACCACGACCCTCGTTTCGATTCCCCCTCGATGTTAAAATATTTAGTCAAAACTTGACTAAATATAACAACACAAAGAACAACGAGCAAAGGTGACTGCAGAGAAAAGAAAAACATACAATGCCAATGGCGCACTAAGGAAGTATTGTTCACGCATGAAAGCCAAAGCGATGCGCGTTCTTCCCGTGCCAATTTCGCCGAACAAAGCTTTCAAGTCAAAACAGTCGTTTGCAAAGGCGTTGAAGAGGGTGAAAAGATCATTGCCCATCAGCCCCCGTAAGAAGACTGCTGTTGTGAGGTCACTTGCAAAGGAGTTTCAGGCGCACACAGTGAGTGAAAAACGAAAAACGCGGTTCACCAACGACCAGAAGATTGCAGTGACACAGTGTCGTGGCAGTTACCTGGACGCAAATATTGTGTGAGTGTGGTAGAAAATGGAACAAAGAAAAAGATGCAGAAGAAAATCATGCTTTGCAACATTGCTGAAGCGCACCAGCAATTCAAGAAGGATCATCCTGAAATTAAAATGGGCAAATCTACCTTCGCAAAACTCCGCCCGTCTCACATTCTACCCGTAAGCGACAAAGATCACAATGTTTGTTGCTGCAAATATCACGAGAATTTTGCAATGTTGTGTGATGGACTCAAACAAGTCATTCCAGATATTCCAGACTACAAAGGCCTTGTACGAATGACTGTGTGCGACCCAGATAGTGTACCATGCAATCTTGGCAAGTGTGATACGTGTTGTGACATAGGACAAAATTTGACATCACAATTGTTTCTGAACTCAGAAGGAACTGTCACCTGCTTCCAATGGAATGAGAAAACAAAAAAACAACAAGTGGAAATGACAGTGGAGCAAGCAAAACAAGAGTTCACCAAGCAGCTGCTGGCTTTCCGAACTCACAGTTTCATCGCCAAGACGCAACTGATGCAAAAGAAAGAACTGAGGCAGAAACTTGAAGCAGGTGAAATTATCTTGCACGAGGATTTCTCAGAAAACTTTCAACTTCAGCAACAAAACGAGATCATGTCGGCCCACTGGGACCCAAATGCAACCACTGTGTTTACCGCTGTCATTACATCTACGGAAGGCAGCCATTCATATGCTGTGATCAGTGATGAGCTTCACCATGACAAATTCACGGTGGCTGCTTTTAACAGAGCAATTCTCCATGATGTTGTCACATCGGGCACGAACGTACGGAAGGTACACTTCTTTTCTGATGGCGCTGGAGGTCAATTTAAGAACTGTTATACATTGTCCACAATGACCAACCCAAAAGTCTTGCACGATGATTTGCAATCGGCCGATTGGAGTTTCTTCGCAACATCCCACGGAAAGGGACCCGTGGACGGGGTTGGCGGCAGTCAAGCGTGCAGTATGGCGCAGAGTTCTGCAGAATCGGGTTGTTGTCAATACGCCACAAGACTTTGCATGCGTTGCAAAAGATGCCTGTCCCAACGTCAACGTCCTGTACGTTGATTCAGCTGCTGTTGCCTCCGTCAGAAACGAACTGTCTTCAGGCCTGTGGGGTGATCAGGCACCACGAACCATTCAGAACACCCGGTCCTTCCATTTTTTCAAGGCGATATCCCCAACACACATGGAAGCATCGCCCATTAGCCCCTTTCTGCCGATGTATGCTGTGGAGCCGAAGGTGGTTTCTTTTCTTAAACCTACCAGAGCCAACACTTGTTCACGACATCATCAGAGATCTGCAGCAGAAACCGCTGTTCAACCATGTACTGACGACGATCACCGACATCGCGACATAGGTGACGACGTCAACGGAGCCGCTGCTCGGCCAGGAACAGATGTTGCTGCAAACCGACATCGCGACATAGGTGACAACGTCAACGAAGGAGCCGCTGCTCGGCCACGAACTGATGTTGCTGCAAACCGACATCGCGACATAGGTGACAACGTCAACGAAGGAACCGCTGCTCGGCCAGGAACAGATGTTGCTGCAAACCGACATCGCGACATAGGTGACAACGTCAACGAAGGAACCGCTGCTCGGCCAGGAACAGATGTTGCTGCAAACCGACATCGCGACATAGGTGACAACGTCAATGAAGGAACCGCTGCTCGGCCAGGAACAGATGTTGCTGCAAACCGACATCGCGACATAGGTGACAACGTCAACGAAGGAACCGCTGCTCGGCCACGAACTGATGAAGGACACGGACAAGGCGACATGGGTGACAATATCGGTGATGAATCTTGTTCGATGGACGACTTATCACGTGTACTTTCAGAAAGCCTGGACACTGCAAGCAGGCATCGACAGAACATTGCACAAACAATGGAAGAGTTCACATCAAAACTAACTGAACAAGGGTTCACAATCAGAGAAAATGTCCCGAGCGACGGAAATTGTTTCTTTTGGAGCATAAAAAGCCAGCTGGAGATGACAAAACAAACTGTACATGAGCCACAAGAGCTTCGAGGCATGCTCTGCGCCTATTTAAAAAAAGTTGTCAAGGCAGGAGAAAGGTGATCTGCAGAAATTTCTCCCGAATGTACACTTTGACAAGTACGTCACTGGTCTTCAGATAAACGGGACATACGCGGACAATGTTGCATTGAAATACACAAGTAAAATGCTTTCGGGGCAGCCAATAACGGTGGTCCAGGCGACAGGTAAAACTGTAACATTCGGGAAAGCAACCAAACCAATGATGTACGTCGGGTACATTCACCAGCTAAAACATTATGTGTCCATTCAACCTGCAAGACGCCGAAACAGTCGTTGCCGTTGAAAGCCCTCGAACCGAGTACCATTGAAGCCTGCAAAACAATACTCACCTGCGATTACTTGACGCATCTACCGACTACAGTGTATAGCTGTCGCTCACAGTGGCAGTGCCAATTACGCTGTTTTTAGGGGGGAGGGGGAAGAAGTGAGCCATGTCGACGTTGATTGGTTACCGATTCGGTAAAGGTGGTAAAGACAAGTCTGACACTAGTCAATAATTGGAAGCAATCTTAACGGAAACTGGCTTATTTATTGGGCATTTAGTGTGTTCCGTCGAAGCTTTGTGCTCATTTGTTACCTCATGTTATTATGACTTTGTTGCCGCTTTCTCTGTCCCTCAGTGTCAATATTTTGACATGCCAATGAATGTGCTGTTTTGGAGGGGGGAGAGGGGGGTGACGAAGTTAGCTACGCTGTCGCCCTGTCGCTGATTTGTAACAGATTCGGCAACGGTGGAAAAGACAAGTTAGTTTGACTTTACATTGTAATTGGAAACAATCTTTACTTTGCCTTTTCAGAAACTGACTTTTATTTGGCATTTTAACCATTTACTGTGGAAGCTGCATGCTCAGTTGTTATCTCATGTTGGAGGGAAATTAACAATCCTGAAGTTAAATAAAAGCAACTTGCCGAAATTCTGTTAAATAAACAGCATCGTTTGTCTTTTAACCTTTGACAAGTGTTTTGTTTTATTTATATGAGAGAAAAAACCCATTGGTGCAACAAGTATTGTCCATATTTAGACAAACAGACACATGCTCAAACGCATGCAATCAAAACATATTTCATTCGAGCTCATAATTTTGATGCATTTCTTAATATACACTCTGTCACAATACCAATTTTCAACTTGATTTAATTAAAACTTTGGCTGGATAACTCTCCAACACAAATCTGAAAAAAAATCAAGGTTCGAACATAGATCTGACCTTGACCTTTCATTTACAACCTTGAAACTTTGCACGACAGATTATATTACCCATATGTACCTATCCACCAAGTTTTGTTTTCAAATATTCATGGGCTCTTGAGGATCCTTCTTTATGCTTACTAAAGCTAACGGACAGACGTAACCCGGGGGGATCCCGCAGTGGGGCACTGCGGTTATGAAATTAAAGGCCCCTCCTGTTTTTTGGAACCGCAGGAGCTTTCTAGTTTGCTGTTAGGTAGATTTTTGGTTCCTCTTTCCTGTCATGCTCTCTTTTTCTTCATGAATTCTTTTCTTTTTTCTGCCTTCTTGCTCATTCACCTGTATTTTTTCCAAAAATCTCTTCTCTTGCCGCTTGTCTCGCGATTCATGTATAGTTTAATCTGTTAGTGTTCTGATGTAAGTCCAGCAGTAGATAGGTTAAGCCTATTTTAACATACTGGAAACTGGTAATCTTCCAGTAGGTATTAATTTAGTTTTACTAAAGCCTGCTGGGACACAAGTAATGGGTTAGTGCATTTGTAAACAGGAATCGCTTGACAAGTGGCCCCCTTCATCCCCCCCTTCCTCGTCCTGATATGGCTCTGCGTAGTCGGCTGGACGTTAAGCAACAAATAAACAAACAAACAAACCCGGGGGGACGAACGAGCGAATGTAAACACTGACCCAAATTAATGATAGTCTCACATTGTGGGTGACTACTGAAAACGATATGTTGCTATAATAAAATTTGTTGATCTCCTGAAGACGTCACTACTATAGTGCATTTCGTACGTGCCTCGTCCGTGACGCGTACTGGCCTCGTCCGTGACAAATGTTCAAGCGTTTCTCCGAAATGTGATTTATTTTTTAACTTTTTGAATTATCTTTACCGAAAGAGCAATGCTTGCCATTAATGTTTCATCGCTATGAACGAAAACAGCGAACACAATTCGCAGAAATATCAACTTGCTTCTTTGTGATTGAAAAATAGGACAGAATTTTGGCCTCGTCCGTGACGCACATCAAACATCGAAGAACTCGCCCACAAATTAAATATTTCTCTATTTCATACTTCACAGAGAACAACAGTCACAAGTTGCATAATCCTCGATCATTGTCAACTTAATATAGTTGTTTTGTTGATTTCCACGTGCCTTAATGTTCGTCCGAATGCCTCGTCCGTGACGCTAGATATGCCCTATAGAGATGCGTGTTCGAATTACAATTGAACTTGCTATGCATGGCACCCACTACACGGATTCTGCAGCTCTGCTGTTAGGTCTGCATGTGCCATGCAGACAACCTTGCAGGCCAGTACGCAATGTATTCTGGACAGTACAGGGGCGAGAGGCTCACTCCAGAAGAAATCCAGGTCTGCTTCCAGAGGGAGCTCCTGGAAATATGCAAACCAGCCTCCTTTATGGGGATCTGGGAGCTACATGCCATTGCCAGCATCTTGCGGTGCAGGATCCAGTCAGTGTATCCAACTTTTGGAGGATGCGCCGTCAGGAACCACCTGCATCGCATGATCTGCCCCAGGACATTGGAGCAGGAGGAGTGCCCAGCCGCCATTATGTGGACATCAACCCTGGGGAGATCCCAGCCAGCAAACAACTGGACCATGAACCACTTTGTGGTTTGTCTGCCAGCAACATGTATCCTTTCACTTTGGCTCCATTTTATTTTTTCTCAGTGATTTCTCATGTACTTTGATCATGGCAAAAGCAGATAATATTTTGTGAGTGAAATTGTTTATTATAGTGTCAAAGCAACAAGCATTACATTGACATATTTTGCCTTAACTGTGATTAGTATTGACCTCTTTGGCCCCAGAGACAGTGGCAGTCCCAAAACAAGGAGATTTTCTCCTGGTACGACTACCAAAGGGAAGCGGGCACCAAGAGTATGCTGCTCAGGTTTGTACTTCGTGATTTTTGTGTTCATGAATCACTATTGCCTATATGGCCTGTCTTTTATTGTTGCCATGGTTTTCAACAGGTTTTCTTTTACAGTATTATCTGCATGGAGTAGAGATACCTTAGTCTTTTAGAGGAAGCAAAGCAAGGTTTCTAATAACAAGTTAAACAGCAATTTATATGGACTAGGAGTCGGTTTATTGTGTGCTCATGTGGCATTTTAATCTTTCCTTGCTGATTCAATATTTCGTTACTTTTCAATTTGTAAGATTTTCTGTTTCTAATTTTACAGGTGACAAAGATCAGCGAGGAAGGAGTGTGGGGACGCTACCTGGAACAGTGTGGGAAGGGATGGCGCCATCAGGAGTCTCCTGTTGAATTTTTCCTGCCAGACTGTGACATTGTTCGCCCTTTGACAGAACAATGTACCATCTTTGAGGGGCAGTCACTGGTGCATATTCTGGGTTGAGGTGTTTGAAGATGATTTTGTAATGTTTTTCTTCCGAAATGGAGTAAATGTGAGTCAAGATAAATATTTTTACTGCAGGTTGTGTGAGCACAGCTTGGTTCTGTCACTCATGTCTTCATTAACTTAATTCATGATAGTTGTTTCTTGCAAATGCTGAAAATCCAGCTTTATTTCATCATTATTGTCCTTGACTAATCTAAAAGAACCATGTTGTATGTTTTGTGCCAACTTCTGATCTCCCTTAATTCAACTTACAACATTGAATGTGTCTGTACAAATGTTTGTAGCAAATTGTTGTTTAATAATTGTGTACCTCATTGTTTGCAGTCAGTCATGCAACAAACAGAATACTCTTGGTGTAAATAACAAACTGTCTGACCATGCTGGGACAGAAACAAAATTAATGCATAAGTTTGTGCAGCATTCTGAGTTGTTTCGCCATATTTCAAGTCAAGTTGATTTTGTACAGATATTTAACCACCTATTTTGATTTGAAAATATTTGAGATTGAAATAGCTTTGGTGTAAAGTAACGTATAGCTGTGGCAAATAATGTGATCTTTATTTTTTAATCCATATCGATGTTTCTTGTGATAACCTGATGTCCTTTAAACTTGACATTCGTCAGCTGTAATTGATTTTGTGATAAGCCTGATCACAGGTAATGTGTTATTTTTGAGCATAGCTTAGTTGTTCTACAAGACATGTATCCATTTCATGATAGTTACTTACAACTACTGAAATCATTCCTGGTAGCATTCCTTTTGTCCTTATCTCTCATAAAAGGCTGATTTGGTGTGTTTTGCAGTTAGGCACTTATTTGGTGTAAAATAACGTACATCTGGCCATGCTACTTCTAAAAAAAAGGACAAATGCACTAGTTTGTGCCACCTGAGCTTCCTTTTTACATTTAGTCAAGTTAAATGTTTTAACGTAGAGAGGGGAATCAAGACGAGGGTCGTGGTGTATGTGTGTGTGTGTGTGTGTGTGTGTGTGTGTGTGTGTGCGTGTGTGTGTGTAGAGCGATTCAGACTACAACTACTGGACCGATTTTTATGAAATTTGACATGAGAGTTCCTGGGTATAATATCCTCAGACGTTTTTTTCATTTTTTTGATAAATGTCTTTGATGACGTCATATCCGGCTTTTCGTGAAAGTTGAGGCGGCACTGTCACGCTCTCATTTTTCAACCAAATTGGTTGAAATTTTGGTCCAGTAGTCTTCGACAAAGCCCGGACTTCGATATTGCATTTCAGCTTGGTGGCTTAAAAATTAATTAATGACTTTGGTCATTACAAATCTGAAAATTGTAAAAAACTTTTTTTTATAAAACGATCAAAATTTATGTTTATCTTATTCTCCATCATTTTCTGATTCCAAAAACATATTAATATGTTATATTTGGATTAAAAACAAGCTCTGAAAATTAAAAATATAAAAATTATTATCAAAATTAAATTTTTGAAATCAATTTAAAAACACTTTCATCTTATTCCTTGTCGGTTCCTGATTCCAAAAACATATAGATATGATATGTTTGGATTAAAAACACGCTCAGAAAGTTAAAACGAAGAGAGATACAGAAAAGCGTGCTATCCTTCTCAGCGCAACTACTACCCCGCTCTTCTTGTCAATTTCACTGCCTTTGCCATGAGCATGAGCGGTGGACTGACGATGCTACGAGTATACGGTCTTGCTGAAAAATTGCATTGCGTTCAGTTTCATTCTGTGAGTTCCTGGGACAGGCTGATCTTTCTTAACCCAGTGTGGGATTTTCAGTGGGGCGACCACCCCCAACCCAGCGCGTCCCCGGGTGGCGGATAGGGGAACGGCCTTCAGATATGGAGATCAGCCGCTTGCGGCCGCGGACCAAACTGGCTCCGGGTGGGATCCCGGAAAATCCTCCCCCCTGTGCTCTCAGGGTAGGACGTACGGGCCATGAGCTAAGGGTGAGGTAACCCCGACAGAAAACCCCGAATGCTGAAGACGGAGGACCCGGGCCGCACGGCGCATTCTAACAAACCACGGGTACACGCACTTACGCAAATGATGACACAATCAACCAGCACAGATGGAAATGGCGCTCGCCCATTGAGGACCCCCCAGGGTGGAGCAGCGTCGGGTCCCATGCCTCAAAGGGACCCAGCCCCAACTACTGGAGGTCCCTCCCGTCCGTCTTGTCACGCCAGGGGACGCGGGAGGAAAGTGACTGGCACCACCACAACCAGGAAGAAACCCAGTCAGCAGCGACCTTTTCAGGTCATGCACTGGAACGCAGAAAGTATCCTGAACAAGAAGACAGAGTTGGAGCATATCCTGCATGAGAAGAACATCAACATCTGCTGTATTCAGGAGACGCACCTGACACCCCAAAAGTCCTTCAAAGTGAGAGGCTACCAATGCCTTAGGTCCGACAGAACAGACCGAAGCAAAGGAGGAATCCTGACCCTCATCAGGAACAACATCAATGCCTGTTTGATAGAAACGCACATGGAGGACTCCGAATATCAGGTGATTCGAATCCAGACGAAGACATCAGAATTCCATCTTGTCAACTTCTACTGCCCCAATGATAGACACCTCGCCCTTGACACGATCCCCGCAAAGGCCTCCAACTTCATCGTGGTGGGTGACTTCAACAGTCATTCACAGAGTTGGGGATATGACCACCTGGATCGGAGAGGAGAAGAGGTGGAGAACTGGCAGGACGACAAAGGTCTCATCCTTTTGAACAGTCCCTTTGACTGCCCTACATTCTACTCCAGAAGATGGCACACTACATCAACTCCTGACCTAGCCTTCTGCACGGAAGACATGCACCAGCTAACCAGCAGAGAGGTCGGAGAACAGCTAGGTGGAAGTGACCATCGGCCAGTCTTTTTGACCCTGGGCATGGAGTCCTGCACTGAAGCTTCCTTCCCACGGTGGAACTACAAAAGAGCGAACTGGTTCCTCTTTAGACACCGCACCAGCGAACTCACCAAAGACATCAGAGTCGAGGGTCGAGACATCAACATGGTGGCGAAGGACTTCAACATGAGCATCCTCAGAGCAGCGCGTGAGTCCATTCCCAGGGGTGCCAGGAGAGACTATAAGCCCTACTGGAGCAATGAATTGCAGGAACTGGATGATGATCTGGCAGACGCCAGAAGGGAAGCAGAAGTCAACCCGTCACAAAACAACAACATCCGCCTCCAGGAAGCCAAAGCCAAATTTCTCAAAAAGAAGCTACAGGCAAGACGGAGAAGCTGGCAAGAGAAAACAAGCTCTCTGAACCTTGAGAAGGATGGCAGAAAGCTCTGGAGGCTCACCAAGCAGTTGAATGATGAGAACACCAGCAGAGGAAAGATCACATTAGAAGAGAACGGGAAGGTGCTAACTGGAAAGCATGCTGCCAACCAATTTGCTGAAAGCTATGCAGCTGAGAGCAACCTCCATGTTAGCCCCGAGAAACAGAGAGAAGCAAGAAGAGAGAAAAGAGAGAGACCTGCCAGACAGTCGACAGTGGACGCCATGAGTCAACCACTCACACTCCACGAGCTGCACTCAGCTCTGAAAAAGTCAAAGGCGAAGAAGTCCCCTGGCCCAGACGGCATCACCAACGAGATGCTAACCCACCTTGGTAGTGCAGCAGAGAACAAGCTACTCGAGGTCTTCAACAGCAGCTGGCAAGAAGGATCGCTACCACAACTCTGGCGAGAAGCGATCATGATCCCCATCTTAAAAAAAGGGAAGGATCCAAAGAAGGCCACCAGCTATCGCCCAATCAGCCTCACCAGCTGTGTTGTGAAGACCCTGGAGAGAATTGTGAACGAGCGCCTCAGGTGGTACCTGGAATCCAGGAACCTCCTCGCCCCTGAACAAGCAGGATTCCCACAGTTCCGCAGCACCGAAGATCAGGTCACTTACCTGGCGCAAGAAGTTGAAGATGCCTTTCAGGAACAGAAGCTGGTCTTCGTCACCTGGATAGATCTTCAGAAGGCCTTTGACAAGGTCTGGAAAGATGGACTCCTTGTAAAACTGCTGAGGAAAGGCGTGTCCAGCAACATGTACCAGTGGATTCGCTCTTACCTCTATAACCGCAGGGCAAGAGTTAACGTCGACCAGACCAAAAGCAAGAAGTTCCTCCTTCGACATGGCGTCCCTCAGGGCGGAGTCCTCTCCCCCACACTCTTCCTTCTCTTCATCGACGATCTGGTGTCTGAGATGCCCAAGGGGATCAAAGCTGCTCTCTACGCAGACGACCTTGTGATCTGGTGCAAGGAGGAGCACGCAAGTACTGCCACCTACAGAATGCAGCAAGCGGCAGATAGGCTGAACGCATGGGCAGAAGATTGGTGCGTCTCCATCAACAAGGAGAAATCCTCCACCACCCTATTCACACTGTCGCCAAAGCAGAAAGCCGGAACCATTAGGCTTGGTGGAACTCCTCTGAGAGAGGATGAAGAAGCAACGTACCTTGGTGTCACCTTTGATAGACGGCAGACCTGGAAACCACACATTGCACAGGCAGAGACGAAGGCCCGGCGCAAGCTAGCCATACTCAGGAAGCTGGCAGGTACCACCTGGGGAGCGAACGAGAAGATACTGAAGACAGTATACCAGGGAACAATCAGACCCCACCTCGAGTACGGCTCCACAGCGTGGTCAACCTCAGCCAAGACAAACCTGCAGACCCTTGACCGTGTGCAAAACCAGGCCCTCCGACTCATCACCGGTGCAATGAAATCCACGCCCATCAAGGAAATGGAGAAGCTTACCACCATCCAACCCCTCTGTCAGAGAAGAGAAGCCAAGACTATGGTACAGGCCGAGAAGCTCAAGTGCCTACCCGACCACCCCATGAAGCACA
>NC_090254.1:14641013-14813513 GCF_037325665.1 Littorina saxatilis
GCACACACACACACACACACAAATACACACACACACACACACACACACCCCACACACACTCACACACACACGAGTACAGACTCATGCACGCGTGCACACACACAAATACACACACACACACACACACACACACACACACTCACACACACACACGAGTACAGACTCATGCACGCGTGCGCACACACACACACACACACACACACACACACACAAATACACACACACACACACTCACACACACACACGAGTACAGACTCATGCACGCGTGCGCACACACACACACACAAACACACACACACACACACAAATACACACACACACCACACACACACTCACACACACACGAGTACAGACTCATGCACGCGTGCGCACACAAATACACACACACACACACACTTACACACACACACACACACAAATACACACACACACCACACACACCACACACACACTCACACACACACGAGTACAGACTCATGCACGCGTGCGCACACACACACACACACACACTCACACACACACGAGTACAGACTCATGCACGCGTGCGCACACACACACAAATACACACACACACACACACACACACACACACACACACACACACAAACAGTAACACTAACACATGTGCACAAATTGAACACAAACACACACACCGCGCGAGAGAGAAAGACTACAGGGAGGCATGACGTCATGATGCATTAATTGACGTCAAAGACTTTCGACCGTGACGTATTCTTCTTACGCGAGCTTTATCCATAGACTTGGAAACTACGGAATTTCTACCCGTCCAAAGCGGCCTTGGGTGGCGTTTGCTCAAAAAATGGGGGCGCCAATTTTACCCACCGTATTTTTGTTAGTATGGTCCCAATTTTTGGTGAACTTCCATCTCCAACTGTGGCCCATTTTCGGGCACAAAGAATCCTTCTTTATCATGTATTATTCGGTATGCACATTTCTCAAATCGATTACAGTATAGCGTTCACGGGATACCTCCAGCTTCGCTGGGACAAGCACCAAAACAAAATCCCTTACGGTTTTGTAAAAGCCTTAGGGTTTTGAAAAGTGGCAGTTTGGTGGCCATCTTGGATTGCTACCAAGTCAACCGGTGATCAAAAAAAAAAAATTGTTTCATTTTCTCAGGAGATGGACTGAGTTCTTTAATTGTGCAACAATTTTTGACCCAATACTTATGAAACAAAAAAAAATCACTTTTAACACCTGTGCCTGCCCTTAAGTGCTCGAGGCACTATACTGACCCCCCCCCCCCCCCCCCCCCCCCAGGCGGCCAATACCAATAAAAACAGTTTTATCCCCGAGTACGCAGTACTAGGGTCTAACAGACTTTAATTGTGTGTGTGTCTGTCTGTCTATCTGTCTGTCTGTCTCGACTTAACAGCTTATTGCTGGGAAACTACTGGGCGCAGTTCGTTCAAAAGTTGATACACTAACTTGATAATAGGTCCGATTGATCGTATTAAAACTTCATAATGTTACCTGGGACCTAAATGCGAAATAAATCACAAAAGCCACTCTTAACGGTGGGAGTTTTTGCGGTGGGAGGCTGGTCGCTTTGCGAACAGCCTGAACTAAAGGGGAGACTTGAGCGGCGAACACGTCACGCAGTGACGAGAAAAGCATGATTTGCAAGCCAGACAACGGGTGGGGAAATGGTCTCGGCAAAGAAATTACAATGCAGGGTTTGGTCTCGGTGAAAGAGAGACAGAGAGCACGAGAGAGTCTATGGCCAAAATGATCCGGGTTCGATTCCCGGCATGGGCGTTCTATTTTTTTTTTTTTTAATTCTTGTTTACTATTGTTTATTATGAACGTTTTAATGTTTAATTTTACTCTAATAGTTTTTTTAATTGTGTAAAATAAATAAATAATTTTTTAAAATTTTTTTTTAATCCAAGTGATCCGGGTTCGATTCCCGGCATGGGCGGTCAAATTTTTTATTTCTATTTTTAATTCTTGTTTACTATTGTTTATTATGAACGTTTTAATGTTTTATTTTACTCTAATAATTTTTTTAATTGTGTAAAATAAATAAATGATTTTTTTTTTTTTTTTAAATCCACGTGCACAAGACAAAAACTTTCATACTGGGGGAGCGAGCCAGTCTGAAGAGTACTCGGGTCCAGCGCCAGCGTTTTTTTATTCTGCTAAAAAACAAATATCCTTCCTTACCCACAACATTAATAAGATAAAGCAAGTCTAAAAAATGGTGTTTGTGTAACACTTTTTGGACACACTGACAGATTCCTGCCCATATACGACTTGTGTCTGTGTGTGTGTGTGTGTGTGTCCGCGATGCACGGCCAAAGTTCTCGATGGATCTCTTTCAAATTTGGTGGCCATATTCAGCTACACCCCGGACACAACCTGGTTGATGAGATATTTCAACACGTGCTCTCAGCGCGCAGCGCTGAACCGATTTTGGTTTTTCTCTGGATCCATTCCCAGTAACTCTTCCTTATCTTCTCCAGTGTTTTCAGCGTTTATCTCCCTTCCTTCGTGTGGCGTCAATCCATATTCCCGTTTCTATTTTTAGAAGGTCACTGTCGACAACGCTCAATCCATATTTCCGTTATACTATTTTTAGAAAGTCACTGTCCCGGCAAAGCCGGGTATTACTCTTCTCCAGTGTTTTACGCGTCTATCTCCCTTCCTTCGTGCGGTGCGCCGGCGAAGCCGGCGTACACCCGGCAAAGCCGGGTCCCGGGTATTCGGCTCAACTTCTTCCCGGCAAAGCCGTACCCGGCGAAGCGGATATTCATCTAGTATCTTATATATATACGGCTTGTGTCTGTCTGTGTGTGTGTGTGTGTTCGCGATGCACGGCCAAAGTTCTCGATGGATCTGCTTCAAATTTGGTGGGCATATTCAGGTAGACCCCGGACACAACCTGGTCGATGAGAATTTTCAACACGTGCTCTCAGCGCGCAGCGCTGAACCGATTTTGGTTTTTCTGTTCATCTTCCCAGATCCATTCCCAGTAACTCTTCCTTATCTTCTCCAGTAGATTGTCAATTTTAAAGTCTTAGGTATGACCCGGCCGGGGTTCGAACCCACGACCTCCCGATCACGGGGCGGACGCCTTACCACTAAGCCAACCGTGCCGGTTGAGCTGTTTGTAATCTTCATAGATGCTGTGATTTTTATCTTCTTGTATAATAATATTTTGGCTGCATATATATATATATACTAGATGAATACCCGCTTCGCCGGGTACGGCTTCTCCGGGAAGAAGTCGAGCCGAATACCCGTTAATACGAGATAAACGCTGAAAACACTGGAGAAGATAAGGAAGAGTTACTGGGAATGGATCCAGAGAAAAACCAAAATCGGTTCAGCGCTGCGCGCTGAGAGCACGTGTTGAAAAATGTCATCGACCAGAATATGGCCACCAAATTTGAAACAGATCCATCGAGAACCTTGGGCGTGCATCGCGAACACACAGACAGACACAAGTCGTATATATATATAGATTTAGTATAAATAGGCGTACATATATTTACAATATTTCAATCGTTTATGTTACAGATGGTACGCACCTACATTTGCAAGACTAGCAGGCAGGGGGTGGCCCTTGGCCTCCTGTCATGGAAGATGCAGTTATTGCTGTTTTGACTGGTATGACGATGAGACAAGCGGCTGAGCAATTTGAAATACCCTATGAAACGCTCAGGCGTGCTGTGCACAGAAGCAATAAGGGCGAAGCAATAGATTAGTCTTATGCGCAAATGCGGCAAACTCTGGAAAAAAGAGAGCCGATTTCGAAGACACGAGAAAACCTGCAAAGGACATTCTCCAGATGAACTCTTCCCGGGTGGTGTGTACCAGCCGACCCCGACCGCCTTGGAAATCCTGGCGTTGAACGGAGTGCTCGATGAAGATGATGCTGTTTTCCCTTACCGAGCAACCTTCGACTTTGAGGTGTACATGGATGCCATAGATCTCCCTCGGCAACAGTCAAAAACGGTCTTCAAAGCCAAACACATCCCCATGAGCGTGTCCGTGGCGTCCAATGTGCCTGACTTCGAGGAACCAAGATGTTTCGTCAGCACGGGGGACCCTCAGCAACTGGTGTCAGACATGCTAGTCTACCTGGAGGAGATCTCAGACAGATCAACTGAACTCATGCGGTCTAACTATGGTCAGGCTATCAGCGTAGTGAACGACCGTGTCCTACAAGAAGAAAGGGAAATGAAAGACAGAGATAAAACGATGGAAGAGGGAGTAAAGGGAATATCGGGACCTTCTTGGACCAACATGCCAGCCGTGGTTCTGCAGAAAATCTTGCAAAACTACCTCCAAGAGCTCCCCGTGGTTGGTTTTAACAGCGGGCGATATGACTTCAATGTCATGAAACCTTTCTTCAAACATCTTTTCCTGCACCTTGCAAAGAAACAGGATGAAGGGTTGGACAACCAAGAAAACCAAGCTATGGCAGAGGAGGAAGAGGGAGGAGAAGAACGAGCTATGGAGGAGGTGGAAGAAGCGCCTGTGTCGCTGTGGGACGAAGAACCTCTGGAAACAGTGACCCTACCTGACGACTGTGATGGACTGGGTGGCCGAGTGGTAACGCACTTGCGCTCGGAAGCGAGAGGTTGTGAGTTCGACCCTGGGTCAGGGCGTTAGCAATTTTCTCCCCCCTTTCCTAACCTAGGTGGTGGGTTCAAGTGCTAGTCTTTCGGATGAGACGAAAAACCGAGGTCCCTTCGTGTACACTACATTGGGGTGTGCACGTTAAAGATCCCACGATTGACAAAAGGGTCTTTCCTGGAAAAATTGTATAGGCATAGATAAAAATGTCCACCAAAATACCCGTGTGACTTGGAATAATAGGCCGTGAAAAGTAGGATATGCGCCGAAATGGCTGCGATCTGCTGGCCGATGTGAATGCGTGATGTATTGTGTAAAAAAATTCCATCTCACACGGCATAAATAAATCCCTGCGCCTTGAATATGTGCGCGATATAAATTGCATAACGAATTTTTTTTTAAATTAAAATTAAATTAAAAAAATCCCTGCGCTTAGAACTGTACCCACGGAATACGCGCGATATAAGCCTCATATTGATTGATTGATTGATTGACAACGGGGCATCAGAAGAGGCAGCAGAGAAGCCCCGGAAAGAAGAAAAAGAAGGAGAGGAAGAAGAAGGCTCCTTCAAGTTTACGGTCAAAAGAGAAAACACTTTCATGTGCGTGAGTACTGAAAAACTGAAGTTCCTAGACATCACCAACTTCATTGCACCAGGATTTTCATACTCCAAGTACCTGGCAGCATACGACGTTCACAAACAAAAAGGCTTCTTTCCGTACGAGTACATCCACGACCTGGCACAACTCGACGAGACAGCACTTCCACCCCAGAACGCCTTTCACAGCAACCACAGGAACACAGACATCTCTGACGACGACTACGCCTACTGTCAGCGGGTTTGGGACTCGGAAGGAATGACCACACTCAGAGACTTTCTTGTGTGGTACAACAACAAGGATGTCGCTCCGTTCCTCGAAGCCCTGGAAAAACAAACAGAGTTTTATCAGTCGCTGGGGCTTGACATGCTAAAAGATGCCATCAGCGTGCCTGGGTTGACCCTCCGCTACCTATTCAAAACGATGCCCCCGTCTGTTTACTTTTCACTGATGGGGAGAAAGCAAGAAGACGTACACTCCTGCATGAGAGACAGCATCGTGGGAGGCCCTAGTGTCATCTTTCACCGATACCACGAAAGAGACGTCACTCGCATCCGTGGCGGCAAGCTCTGCAAATCGGTCGTGGTACGATGCCAATGTCTTATACCTGTGGAGCCTGATGCAGGAAATGCCCACAGAACATCCCACCATTCGCAGCAAAGAAAACAACTTTCGATCGGAAAAGACGGACTACTATGGTCAGAAGGCCCGAGAGTGGTTGGAATGGACAGCCAAAGAAACAGGAAGAAAGCTCAGGCACAAGTTCAACGGCCATGAAATGACCCTGGGGCCCAAGAAAGTTCCTGTGGATGGGTGGAAGGCTCACGGATGCCTGTGGCACGGCCACAACTGCGGAGGCATGCAGAAATATGTGAAAATACATCCCAAAAGCAAGAAACCCTTTTCCGAGCTCCAGGCAAACACCAAGCAGACGACGGCATACCTGCGCTGCGAGGCAAAGGTCCAAGTCATGGAGATGTGGGAGTGCGAGTGGGCTCGGGAGAAAAGAACTAACGCCAAACTCAGAGAGTTTCTCAAAGAAACGTTCGTCTCGACAAAGCTCTACGGACCGATGACCCAAACAGCAATGAAGCGAGCCATAGAGAAAGGAACCATATTCGGCTTTGTAGAATGTGACATCCACGTTCCTGAGAGTCTTAAACCCGATATTCAAGAACACTCAAGTGTCCGTTGACGACATAGGCGACCTGATGAGAAGCTACGCTGAAAAAGAAAAGATCATGCGACAACCTCGCAGAATGCTGATCAGCAGTTTCTTTGGAGAAAAAATTCTACTCGCCACCCCACTCCTCCAGTGGTACCTGAACCATGGTCTTGTGGTCACAACCATACATTAAGTTATTGAGTACCGCCCTCAGAGGTGTTTTCTCGAGTTTGGTGAGACCGTCTCTAGTGCCCGAAAATCAGGAGACAAAGATCCATCCAAAGCCATCCTTGCGGACACGTTCAAGCTGCTAGGAAACAGCGCCTACGGCAAAACTCTGACCAACATCGCCAAACACCGCGACGTCAAATACGCAGACAAGCAGAAAGCTGCAAAGCTTATCAACGACAAGCGTTTTCGATCACTCACCGAGCTGTGGGAAGAGTGCATCGAAGTGGAAAGCTCCTAAGCCACTCTCAAGTGGAATCTTCCTCTTCAGATTGGGCTGTTCGTATACCAGTACGCAAAGCTGAGGATGCTGCACTTTAACTACGATTTTCTCAACACCTTTCTTGACAAAGAATACTTTCAGGCAGCGTAGTCTATCTACAGGAAAAAAGTGGCAGATCGAGCTAACCGATGTGATGAAAATAAGGTGGGACCTGGGCATGAGATCGAGTTAAGCAGAAAATCGAGCTATCCAAAGTCGAGGTAAGTGAAGGAATTTTAGTGATAACAAGAAGGCTGCTGGCCGGGACCAATGGTTCACTTCGACGTATCCGGAAAGTCGAGTTAAGCGAGTTCGAGTTAAGCGGCGTTGTCTGTACCCAGTTTTTTAGTGGGTATCTAAATCCGACCACTTCGCTGAGAATGCAAAACGCAGTACAAAATCCCATTAAAATCATTGATTGTTTACGTATATGACTCTTGAAAAATCGTATGAACACGGGAAGGTATCAGATTGTGTATTTATAATGTCCAGTCAATCTTGTTTTGATAAAGTAAAAGCCGCAACCACTCCATCCACTTCATAACAGGTGCGTGCGCTCTTGTCTTGATAAACTGATGAATCGACACCAACATCGCAAGTGCGTGGATGGGTGCTTGTCAGTGTTTGCTAGCATGTAAGCCTCAGTAAGCTTAATAGTAATTAATAGAGTGTTTCGCTCAACGAAAGTCACGCAGTTGTGTGTGTAGTGTGTGCGTTTGCGTGTGTGTTAGTGTGTGTGTGCCCACGCTGGTTGTAAGAGAAAATTGACAGAATCGTATTTAGCCTTTATCACATGACCTTGATTCATTGTATAGATAGCTCTGGGAACAAGCAATATTTGTTGGGATGACAGAAAAAGGACAGACGAGATTTGATATTCACAAACACCTCATCCTGGACGTTCTTTACTCCAACTACACGATCAAAACAAGCCGGAGAGAAACATCACGTTTACTGTCATTTAGTTCCTTGAGAATAAAACAATGATCTCAATCGGTCGGAATTAGATACCCTTACCCTACCACCTAGACATTAAAAACCGTCACAGATACATTTGGTAAGAACCTTGACATTTTTGATTTTATTTTCGGTTTCTGCTGTTTGACACTGACTGCATATTGCATACCACACGTATTTTATGTCGTTTAGTAAAGAGGTGGGAGAGAGCAGAGTGGCTGTGAAAAATATCGTCATGGATGATGACACAACTACTATGGCAAGAATTTGTAGCGAAATCAGCCCCAACATCAGCAAGTGGAGTGACATCAACCACACATCAAAACATCTCACAAGTATTATTTTTTTCTCTTCAGAAAAAGCACAAGTGTTTGGCAAACAGCGTCATAGCATAAGCTTACCTGAAGAAGTGCTTTAATCTTGCACTTGCACAAACCAAAGGAGATTCCTCACAGTGCAAGATTCAGCTGGAGCAAATCGTGCCGCATGCTTTCGGGGACCACACAGACTGCGGAGAATGGTGTGGCTTTCACAAAGACCATGAAAACTACAAACATGCTACTCTGGGAAAGGATTTGACTGGGGCAACTATCCGTGAAGATCTCCAAGCAGCGGGTCCATGTCTTCAGTCAGAACTGTGAGAAAATTGCCCCAGGAGGTTCCACGAAGGAGGTCGAATCTTTCAACAACATGGTCACAAGCAAAGCCCCAAAGAGATGCCATTTTCCCGCAACAAATAACTTAGTCGAGGGTAGGGTGTGCTGTGGCACAGAAGAATCTTGGAAATAATTATCTCACCAATGTGAATCAGAATCTTGGATTGTCTCCTGGAAAAAATATGCCTGAAAGAAGCAATCCGAAGAGACATTGAAAGAGAAAGGCGGTTGACTTACACAAGAAGCAAATCCTTCAAACTGCAACTTTCTTTCTTTCTTTCTTTATTTGGTGTTTAACGTCGTTTTCAACCACGAAGGTTATATCGCGACGGGGAAAGGGGGGGGGGGGGGAGGGGGGGAGATGGGATAGAGCCACTTGTTAATTGTTTCTTGTTCACAAAAGCACTAATCCAAAAAATGCTCCAGGGGCTTGCAACGTAGTACAATATATTACCTTACTGGGAGAATGCAAGTATCCAGTACAAAGGACGTAACATTTCTTACATACTGCTTGATTAAAATCTTCACAAACATTGACTATATTACTTAACAAGGGTAAAAGGAGAAACAGAAACCGTTAGTCGCCTCTTACGACATGCTGGGGAGCGTCGGGTAAATTCTTCCCCCTAACCCGCGGGGGGTTCAAACTGCAACAAAAAGCAAAAGAAAATCGTGAAGGTACGACCTACAAGTCAGATGTTGCCACAACGCACCCTGCTGACCACCGTGCCATCCCTGCTGCCAAGCAACCACCACAGCTCCAGCAATTGCAAGGACTGAATTCCCAGAAGATAGTGTTTTGTGACATTGAGACTGGGTCACTACAGAAGAATGCAGACATTCTTCAGATTGGTGCTTGCTGTGGTGAACAAAACTTTGTTCAGAATGTCTCACCAACCAAATCTGTCTCTACAAGCCTCCATAGTCACAGGACTAAGTTGCCAAGGTGGTGTGCTTTTCCATCGAGGCACGCCAGTGCAGTCTCTTCCTCTTAAGTCTGCATTGAGTTGCGCCTTGAGTCGCCTTGTGGTGAGATATGTGCGCGTTATAAATTCTCGTATTATTATTATTATTGTTATTGAATGTTTCTGGCATAGCTGGAAGAAAGGGTGGGGGGGGGGGGGCAGCTGTGTTGGTTGGCCACAACTTTCAATGGTTTGATTTTCCACGACTGTTGCGAGCCTTTCGCTCAGTGGCTCTTGAACAAGCATTTCTGAACCCCTCCTCAAAGCACTGTAAATAACCTGACCAGGAAAGCTACAGCCAAGTACATCTGGTGGACAATAACCTGGGGGTCAAGTATGATGCGCACAACGCTCTGGCTGATGGGAAAAGTCTGCAACAGCTGTTCTGCCACTCTAACGCTGACGATGACAACAGTGCTGAAATTCAGCTTTATGACACAATGGGCTTTCGATCCAGGAAGAAGCAACAGAAAATGCGGACACACTCAAAAGTTGTGTGTGTAAAAAGGCTCCGTCATCACAAATGGCACTAACAATTGGAAAGTCTGGACTGTGTCTTAGGCATTATAGTATATCATTCAAACGAAGTGGACCTGAGGGGCTGAAACAATTACTAACTGAAAGAACCAGGGGTGTACCACGAGTGACAACGTGCAAGAAGGTCTTGGATGGTATTATCCGCCTCTTCGAATTGTACGATGCTATTTTTGTCTCTGATTTGAGGACGAACATATATGTCGACATGTCAATGCATCGCAGTATGAAATAATACAGGTAGGAGGTCATTCTTCACTATGGTATTGAGTCTGATTTCGTCGTCCATCTTGAATCAAAAAGCACTCTTCTTGCAACAACAACAAAAACTTCGTTGCGAGCTACGGCGAAGCTTCGCATGTCAAAACTTGAGAAGCGATGTTGGGGTCAAAGTACCACGCCGTAGCTGCGGGTTTTTGGTATTAAGACTTTGCGAAGCTTCGTGTAGTCGACTACGGGCTCAATTAAGGACAGGCTTAAGTGGGCTAGATCTAGATCTAGTGTCTCGCTTTCTTGCACAGTGTCACCTATGCTTACTCTGTGTGTGTGTGTGTGTGTGTGTGTGTGCTGTTTGTCGATTTCTTACGTGAGCCTTGAAGGCTTCGCCTCTTGTTTTCATTTTACATTTTGACACATGAAAAACTAAACCAAACAAAAAGACCAGATCGGGACGGCCAATTTCCTCCCCATTTGCAGCAAAAGGGAATGGCAGGCCTCCAACAGGGAAACCTGCTCCTCAGAACACGACAACCCACTACAAGAACTCATCTGGTAGCCTGATACCATACAATACAATACCAAGCACCCGCAGAACAATTCCTGGAACACCATGAGGCCATGCCTCTTTGAGCCACCACACTTATGGCCCACATTGACACCAGGATACAGAAGGGCATTCAATCGGCTCTGCAAGCATTGCCAGAGAATTCCTCAACATCAATGGCCCAAGATCTGGCCACAAAAGTTGGTTGGTTATTATCATTTATTGTCTCTTCAGCATGTCAATGCTATTCGAGACCGATGCAAGTTTGTTTCGAGTCCTCTATTAGTTCACATGTTAACTTCCATGCTCAAAACTATTTAGGCTTACAATCAGGTTTGTTTGTTTGTTTGTTTGCTTAACGCCCAGCCGACCACGAAGGGCCATATCAGGGCGGTGCTGCTTTGACATATAACGTGCGCCACACACAAGACAGAAGTCGCAGCACAGGCTTCATGTCTCACCCAGTCACATTATTCTGACACCGGACCAACCAGTCCTAGCACTAACCCCATAATGCCAGACGCCAGGCGGAGCAGCCACTAGATTGCCAATTTTAAAGTCTTAAGTATGACATGGCCGGGGTTCGAACCCACGACCTCCCGATCACGGGGCGGATGCCTTACCACTAGGCCACCGTGCCGGTTTACAATCAGGTCTATCACTGTAAAATGAAGGTGGTCGCAGAAGTACCGACTACAGCTAGTTCAAATCTTGCTGAAACGATGACCCACAATGGAAATGGAAACACCAAGAGAAGCGGTACATGAAGAAGTTGAATGGCGATGGGGTAGAAGGATTGTTGAACTGGGAGTGTGGAGAATAGTGCGGGTACAAAACATCTCCTGCTACTTACTGTCATAGCACGCTCAGAAAAGACCTGAGTGCGTGTGTGTGTGTTTGTGGGTGGGTCCGTTTGTGTGTGTGTATGTGTGTGATTGCGAGTTAGACCGGAGTTTTAGTATTGAGACCAGCAGACACAAGTTCATTGTATTTTTGATTTTTATGTCTAAATGTTTTTACTTCTGTCTATTCCAGCACCTGTGATTTCTCTGACAAGATGTGTACGTGGCTTGTGTGTGTGTGTGTGTGTGTGTGTGTGTGTGTGTGTGTGTGTGTGTGTGTGTGTGTGTGTGTGTGTGTGTGTGTGTGTGTGTGTGTGTGTGTGACTGACGCTTGTTGTTATAATAATGATTGTGGTGTTAATGTTAGTGTATGTTTTTTAATTGATGTTGAATTTTTTTGATTATTTGAAAGCTCGAATACACAACTCAATCACTCGAGAATGGAACAATAAAGAAGAATCGAAAACAAAATGAAAAGGCAGTCAGTACAGAGCCATCTTGAGGTCAGAAGAATCCACTTACAAAACACCTGTAGCCAACACACACTATGGCGACATGACCGCGGTGCCCGGTGCACTTCATTCGCCTCAGTTGAAGCCGCTTGAGAAAATGTGTGGATTGCTTGTCTCTTTTGACATGGAGACCGGCTCCCTGCAAAAAGATGCAGACATAATTATTGCAAATTGCGCCATGCACGGATGAAATCGTGTTCAATGAGTACGTACAGCCCTCAAAATCAGTCGCTCCATCGGCCACTGCTGTGACAGGAGGTGTACGTGTTGTTCAAGCACGGTTCCCTTGAGCGAAGCCCTCCGCGGTTTTGTCGACTTTCTTCAAAAGAAAGCTTCCGTCATACTAGTTGGGCACAATGCATGCAATTTTGATTTTCCAAAGCGTGTACGAGGCAGTGTGTGTGTAAGAGGTGTTGACACCCTTCCGGGTTTTTCAGGAAATAATCCAGCAAGAAGAAAAGTATTCACAAGAAGCACTGTTTTACAAAGTCTTCCGACAGAAATACACTGCATCTGTCTGCATTTGCCTACACTGAGCAGTTTTTCAAGCAAGTAAACCCTTGCAGCAAAACTTTACTGGGGCACAGTTTCAGCGCTGAATGGTGCTTTCAGAAGTTTCGCTTTGAGAAAAGACTGCATGAGAACGTTGCTACATTCACCGGTCTTGTAAAAACAGGAGTCGTATCGAGCCACATGGACCAAAAGATTGGTCTGGCTGGCCTAACACTGCAACGCCTGCATTTGGTCTATAGTCGCGGGGGGCGACAGGGGCTCTTTAGGATTCTCTCAGAGAGTCACAAGGGTCCAGATCACATTCCGGGCATGTCTCTGCATTTAGAGAACATCCTCACCTTGGCAGATATAAGAGCTGCCTGGCAGCAATATGATGAGGATTTCCGTCAGATGATTGCAAGGGGGGGGGGGGTGGTGTTATGTTGGGCAGTACAAACATAGAGATGTACGTAAAGTCTCTAATGAAAAGACCCGTGGAACAAGAGGGTAGAATGCAGCACAAGAACACACAGCGATCTAGGGTACCAAAAGGGGTATGAATCAAATTTCATACAAGCCTCAACTGTAGTGCTGGCACAACATGTATGCATCAACATAAGTGTTTTCACTGCTTAAATGATCATCCCGCGTTCAAATGCACAGGCCCCAAATCAGGAGCTCATACAATCTTGAGCAGGTTTCCAAGCCCATGCACACAACACTGAATTCTATGGGTCAGCCCTTTCGTGGGTCTTCAACCCCTGGTACATCAGCAATCCCCCAAGACAGTGCCCGCAAATAACCTTCCCATCCCAGTCTGTCCAGCTAGGCTAGAGCAATGGCTCACAGGTTATGATCATAACTTGAAGGAGGTGTCGTTAGACTGTTTTCATCATGGTTTTTATGTGGGACGTATGAGGGTTCTCTCCCTATCAACGAAAGAAAAATCTAAAATCAGCAGAAGAATTTCGGGAACAGATTGATAAAAATATTGAAATAGAACAGACACGAAATCGTTTGGCAGGTCCTTTTCTTTTTCCTCCGTTCCAAAAGTTTGCTATCGCTCCCATTGGAGATGTGCCAAAGAAAAAAAGTGGCACATTTCGAATGATTCATCACTTGTCATATACCGAGGGCTCGTCCATCAATGAAAATATCGACAATGCTATTTCTTTAGTGAGGAAAATGGGCCATCTAGAAACGGATGGTCTACATTGTTAAGCCAATGCATGGGAATTGAACAAAGTAAAAAAGGCTGAAATTTTGTAAGAAATAGCGAAGTCGACGGCGCAAAGCGCCTTGCCTTACCAGGGGGGTCCGGGGGCATGCCACCCCCCCCCCCCCCCGGATTTTTTTCTCCAAAGAACCCAAATGGTGCAATTTGGTGTCATCTGAGCTCCAAGTTTGCCATTAAATTCAGTTTATAGAACCATTTTTGTCTCCCCCATTTATAATTTGTTCGGCGGACACTTTTGCTTTTTCGGCGGAACAAAAAGCAATTTCGGCGGAAAGTTGCCTTTCGGCGGACAATTCCCGTGCTGAGTGAAATTAGTGTGTGAACTGTTGTTTTTCGTCTCGAGAACCCACGAGGTCCTGCGAGGCCGATTTAGCGTCGATCTGGTATTGCTCCTTTATCGCTGTGTGTGTGTGTGTGTGTGTGTGTGTGTGTGTGTGTGTGTGTGTGTGTGTGTGTGTGTGTGTGTGTGTGTGTGTGTGTGTGTTTTACGTCCTTTCAACCAATATAGCTATCAGGGACAGAAAGAGAGACTGAGATAGCTGACATCGTAAGGAAGACTTCAAGACAGGACTTATGTTCACAGCCAGTGAACAGTACACTTACGGATTTGAATTAATTGTTTCTTGTCTCTTGAACTTGTATGTTTGTTTGTTTGTTTGCTTAACGCCCAGCCGACCACGAAGGGCCATATCAGGGCGGTGCTGCTTTGACATATAACGTGCGCCACACACAAGACAGAAGTCGCAGCACAGGCTTCATGTCTCACCCAGTCACATTATTCTGACACCGGACCAACCAGTCCTAGCACTAACCCCATAATGCCAGACGCCAGGCGGAGCAGCCACTAGATTGCCAATTTTAAAGTCTTAGGTATGACCCGGCCGGGGTTCGAACCCACGACCTCCCGATCACGGGGCGGACGCCTTACCACTAGGCCAACCGTGCCGGTTCTCTTGAACTCAAGATGTGATGCGAGACCGATTCATAAAATAAACTATCGTTTAAACCAACTGATTCCGCCCTGAATATGCTTCTGTAATGCAGGTATGGGCCAACGTAAATCAGACGCTTTTCTCTCTTCTATTAAGGCAGAACTGTTGCAAGTTAGCCGCAGCGCAAAAAAAAAATGTTGAGAGTTTCGTCTTCTTTTCCGATTTACTTTGCAGTACCGACACTGTTGATGCGCCGTAAGATGTCGAAGGTTGGTTGTGTACGGAAGACAACTCTGAGATTACTAGAGGACATCTTGGTGAATTTGTCACTTGACATGACCGACCAATCGACTGACCATCTTTCGTATGATGATCATTCTTTGGCCAGATAAGGTACGCAGACCCCTAGCTGTGAGAATATCAGGGGCGCCAGGGACGGGGGAGCGATTACACTAGGCTACATGTTATTACTCTACGGGCGACGTAGGTAGCCTACTAGCCCGTATAAAATGTACAGTTGGTTGTTGTTTTTTAACGTCCCTTCAACCGATGTGGCTATCCGGGACCAATGCAAGTTTGGTTCTTGTCAAAATGAACGAAGAAATCAGAATCGTATTTAGCGGGACCGTCATAATTACGGTCTTGCTGCGTTGCATTGCGTTCAGTTTCATTCTGTGAGTTCGACAGCTACTTGACTAAATGTTGTATTTTCGCCTTACGCGACTTGTTGTTTCAGTGTGTCACAACAAAGAAACGAAGCAAATCTCCGGCTTAGATTGCACACTGACAAATCTTTCATTTAGCGGGATATTTAAATATCATCCGGCAAATATTTCGGCTGTCACTGTTTGCAGTCAGGATGATTGTGGGCTATATTTAGAATTTACCCCTCATCCTCTGTTTTACCCCACCCCGTGTCATACGGGTTGCTCCAAAACGTGACAAAATCGTCTGCTCCTAGCAGACGACAGAGAAATAGTATACATCACGTACGGTCATAATCTGTTGCATAAATTCCCTTTCTTTGAGGTTGCAAGTCAATGGCATCGCTGAGATGTACTCCTTCGAACACACGACACAGGTTAGAAATTGACCGCATTTGGGCGCTTTTTACGGCCAAAATAGGGTGAACTTTTTCACGGGATTTAATATTGAAATATCACTTCGGGGGCAGGTCTAAAATCCTGGGTACAGTGCCAAATCATTATACATCATTCAAAAAAGTAAAGCATGTTCTTTATTCTGACATATGGGCTAGGGTAAGTCATACATATAAATAGACATTATCTGTCTGTTATATCTATAGGTAAGTGTATTCCATTCCTTCGATACTCTGTCATCTACACTTGCTTGAAAAAAAGGCAATTTTTAGTCTGTTTTGCATAAAATACCTGCGAGATTTGTAGAAGTCAAAACAACAACTTACAGTCCAGCCTTTCGTTCCATGTATTTTGTTTGTCTGTACGTATAGACTGAGGGGTGCTCCGAAATGATTTGTAAGCACAACATTCGCAGACTTCAAAAACGCCATTGAAAAACTCGTCCACGTGCGTTTTAGATCTATTTACTTGGGAGACTAAAACTGTCGTACCTGCCAAAGGCCGCTTCGCGGTAACAAAATGACTAGATCTACCGGATTCGCAAGGCTCGGTATTGTTTTTTTACAACAAAGTCACATTTCGTTGTTCTAGTCCGAATAAATATGGAGATATGGCGAGTTGAAAACGCCGATTCTTTCGCCAGAAACACGTCGTCTGTTATCATACCACAGAGAAGGAATGGACCGAGAGCTACTAGAAGCACGGCGCCGTTCGCACACTTGACCGAATTATGTTATTCACACAATACAATCTCGCGATCAGTCTCAAAATCATATAAAAACAAACTAGTTGACATGTAATGTACGTTTTTATTAAAATCAATAAGTATCTCAGTTCTAGCAATGCAAATTAGACACCCTTTGGCGAATACACACTGGACTCGTTCGTATAGGCCGTCGCAAGCACGATACGTAATTTTCATGAGTAGAAATTTAGCAAGGAAAGCAACTTGAATACACTCATAACACCTTAAGTTGACGAGTAGATCTGACAAGACACTCAGTTACACACGGACAGCCAGAGTCGCCTTTTCAAATAAGTGTTCAAACTAGCGTTTCTTCCAATAAACTGTGCCTGGACCATTTTCCATTGAGTGTACTACCGTTATTTTCACGTGAGAGCGAAGATATGAGTGAAGGCCTGTACGTTTTAAGCATAATTTTATCCTGTAAGCTTGTGTCTTGGCTATTTGATGCTTTGTTATAATATACCTGACACCTCACGAAAACCGTACGCCTAATCACAACACGTGATGTTACTGACAGTGTGATGACAGGTGCCACTCGATCGTCGTCAATTTCTGTAACTGAACGATAAAATCAGTTGAAAACAAACACAGGCACAACATTCATAAGCAACAGGAAAACCAAGATCAAGTGAAAACGTACCAAATGTAGGTTTGCCTACATATCAAGTGCAGTGGTGCTTACGTGAAAATGTTCAGCGGAACCCTCCCTCTACTTGCTATCCCAGTTTTACTGAAATTCACAATCATGGAACTTGGAAGCTTGATATATGAGAAAAATGGCGACTGGTGATGGATGTCATCGATTCAAAATGTTCAACTTCAGCAATCATCACAGTTCAAATGGGGTAGGGTTGGATCCAAAACCCATACAAGCTCAAAAGCATCAATATGACAGACATTATGGAGTTTTCTTACCGCAGAGAATAATCCGTGCTATGAACAGGTGATGCTACCCGTCTGGTCAGTAAGCTTGGCAGCATGAGCATGCCAACATTTTCATCTGGACCCGCGCTGTCACTTTCTAATCAATCGAAAGAGAGGGCAGGAAAGCACAGAGAGTGGCAAGGATTGGCTCGTATGCTCACGTGACCTTCGAACTTGCTGTGAGAGAATGGCAGGATTGGCTAATACGCTCACGTGATCATACAAGTCTGTGTCGTCTGCAACTTTCTTGTCAGTACTCAAGACAGACCGTGTTTTGGCTCACGTAAGTGTAGCCTATGCGATCGTAACTTTGTCTGTCTGTGCGTGTGTGTGTGTGTGTTTGTGCGTGTGTATGTCTGTGGTAGAAACTTTAACATTTCGTCATTTGAAGACTTCACATTATGACGCCGTTAAGAGGGTTAGACGTCACGCGTGATACTGTTTGTCGATTTCTTACGTGAGCCTTGAAGGCTTCGCCTCTTGTTGGTTGTTTTTTTTTTAGAATAAACACGTTCCAGTACCTTACCATTCCTGGTTTTTTTTCATTCTTGAGTTTGGAACGTCAGCAGTCTATCTTTTTTTGGATTTGTATCACTACGTTGGTTATTGCTACATGTGTTATTTGTCTACCAGGCTTTATCACGACGTTCTTCAAGTTCAAGTCGAGTTAGTGTCGATAGCGCTAAGCTTAAGCTTTCATCTTTTAATTACTAAGCTTACTATGTCTACTATACGTCAGTGTCATTATCACTACGTGTCAATACCACTCTTTCTGTCTCAGATCAGTCTGTCTTTGTCTTTCAGTCACGTCTCTGACTCGCTCTCATTAAGCAGTGTCACAGTGTGAGTGTGTTAGAGGAAGAAAGGAAGAATATAATTATGGGCTTCAGTGTCGTGTGTGCATGCACGTGCGAGCGTGCATGCGCGCATTACGGTATGTGTGTGAGAGAAAGTCGGAGAGAGAGAAGGAGAAAAAGAGGAGAGGAAGAGCTAGGATGAGGGAGAGAGAGAAAGAGGGAGGCAGAGAGAAGTGTCATGTCAATAGAATAAATAGTTGGGCTATCGACACGTAGTGATAGTGAACATCAGATTTTCAATAAAAAGTGATAAGCTTATGCAGTGTGCACACTAATCAGCCATAATGGTCTGTCATATACTAAGCCTTGTGTGTGTGTGTGTGTGTGTCCCTGTCTGTCTGTAGACTATACATGTCTGTATATGTGTGTCACCGAGTTCTGGTGTATGTGTGCGCATAGTGTGCGTGTGTGTGTTCTATCAGATGTGTGTGTGTGTTCTTCTTCTTCTTCTTCTTGTCGATCACTCAGATGGAAACGCCGGTTCCCCGCGCAAATGTTGCCGTGCGCTGTAGGTCGTCCAGACCTAACAGTAATCTAAGGTTGCGAGTCACACACACGAGAACAAAAAGTGCTCAACAATTTCATATCATAACTCTATTGGCACTTGGTAAAAAAAACACATCCACTGATAGGCCTACAGGCAGCGGAGCAGCCACACACACACACACACACACGGAAGAAAAATGATTATAATTATAACAAAGTGATCGATTTGCAGTTTTGATTCACTTTACAATCCAAGATTAAATTACCTTGTTCTCTAGGTCAGTGAGGTTACATAAACAATGACCTTTTTGTTTACATTTAAGTCAAGTTTTGACAATGTTTTAACATAGACGGGGAATCGAGACGAGGGTGGTGGTGTATGTGTGTGTGTATGTATGTGTGTGCGTGTAGAACGATTACGAGAAAACTACTGGACTGATCTTCATGAAACTTCACATGAGAGTTCCTGGGTATGATATCACCAGACGTTTTTTAAAAAATTTTTCGATAAATATCTTTGATGACGTCATATCCGGCTTTTAGTGAAAGTTGAGGCCGCACTGTCACGCCCTCATTTTTCAACCAAATAGATTGACATTTTGGTCAAGCAATCTTCGACGAAGTCCGGACTATGGGATTGCATTTCAGCTTAGGAGCTTAAAAATTAGTTAATTAGTTTGTTAATTAAAGTTGTCACCACTTGAATTGACTGCCTTAGGACGGGTATACCTGTCATGCGCTTGTGCAGCCGCAGCGCCTTAGTACGGGTAAACCCGTCTTCTCCGTTCCGGGATTTTCCAGAAATGCTACGTCACTGCTGACACACAAATAGCAGCCAATGACTTGGTAGGATACCTCATTCTCATGAATAAACATAAATGGTGATGCGGTTTTGCGTCTGAAGGCTATTTTCGGCATTGGCGACAGGGTAGGGGAGAGAAATTTCGACTCGTCAAAATGGCTAACGGTGACAGTCGACCGGGCCCTAGTAGGGAAAAACAAAGCCGGATTGACGCTACAGGCGGTGCAAATGATTATGGATACTGACAGGGGTCCGGAAGGGGGAGATCTTTCGGACGATTCGTTGGAAACAGGTAGATGATAGTGATTATAATCCTTTCTTGGAGCAAGCAAACCAGCCACCTGTGTTTGATCCACAGGCACCGGAAGATGCGCCGGACTGATTTTTCAAAAGTTCATATTTAAACATCATTATAAGCCAAACTAATTATTATTTCCATGATTAGACACTAAAAACAGATTCTTGGTTCAATTTCCCTTAAAAATAACATAGGTTTTTACTTACCTACCTACTGCCAGTTTGGAGTTGGAATTTTTTGTGAATTATTACACCCCGAACTCCAATATTCCCTGGCAGTCAGGAATGCACATACGCAAGTTTTGATTGGCAGCAAAAGGGTTAAAATCGAATTTTCCCTTACAGATTAAAAACTGATCACATTGTCTTCTTCATCTTCTCCTGAATTCAAAAATATTAGATATGTCAGGTTTACTATAAAAATGTGCTCAGAATGGACGAAAATAGGTTCAGTAAGTACTGCAGTCGCGTGCTTCGCGGAGACGAGCGTGACCCGCCCCGGTCTTTGGGTTAGCCGAGACTATTTAAAGGTAGTCTCGGCGATGACTGTTTTTTTTAGTTGTTGATCTTTATAGATTGACGACTGACTAAATGTTTTCATATCGCTTCACTCGACTTGTTTATTGTTATCAAAGTCATGCAATTAGAAACCTTGATTTTCTTTTGTTAAAACAATGTGTCGTAAATTATCAGTTTCAAAATAAGAAAGTGCTTTCAGCTGTATACTTACACAAAGAATAAGAATATCCAACAGAATGTGATTCATGCACAAAATACACATTCATACACAAATACAATGTGATGCATGTGGCCAACATGCATAATCTTATCGTATAATGTTATACTGTAAACAAAACAATTAAATCAAAATTCAACATGTCAAATGTGAATTAGCTGTCTCCGATGATGGACCCTTTATCCCAGCTGTATTATTTTTCCTTTGTTATGCCATTTTGTGTAAATATAATCCTTCTTCATTTGTAAAACAATAACTTTGCTGTTAAATTACTCATTTAATTAAAATAGCACTCATACTCTGCGTGAACAATTGAAAAATTCCACTTCAGTCAAACTTAAAACTTGAGCTTTTGAGATTTCTAAATGGTATCAACATACCCGTTATTCAACATACCAGTTATATCAGCTGCAAAAGATGACACCTAATTAAAGGGGAGATGAAGTTCAATGTGTAAATTTCCACCAGCTGTTTGAAATGTGGCTTAATAACCTGTTAAAAAATGGCAAGTTCTTTGCATTTCTGAATCATTTCACTCCCTGCCTACCCTAAAACGCTGGGTAAAGACTTATATAGCTGTCCTGAGCTTCAGACTCTTAGTAGGTATAAATATTCGCCAGCATCAGCTCTTCGTTGACTTGAAAGACATATGGCCATACACTCTCTGTATCTTAGCATACCAAACATTTGGCTTACTTCCATGAGTTAGAATAACAACAAGTCTAACCCTTCTCATCTAAAAATTACACTAATTGCATGTCTTTAGTGAGCACATTTAGCATCCAGAAAAACCTCCTTCATAGCTAAGAGTCACCACTTCATCTCAGTCAGTGAAATACATATCTTCATTATTTCTGTCTACAGTGGGACCCCCCTTTTAAAACCTCCAAATATCTCAGAAAATCAGGTCTTAAAAAGGAGTGGTCTTAAAATTTACAGAGGTTATGAACAGGAAGTCAAGGTCTTAAAAGGGAGGAAGTCTTATAAATTGGAGGGTCTTACTCAAAAGGGGAGGGGCGGAGGGGGTCCACTGCATAAGCGAGACTAGCCAGGTTAGTTTAAGTAGAGGTTGCAATACTTTTCGTTCTTTGTAAATATATAGTACACCAATCACATTTTGTCCATCACAAAACTCTTAATAGGGCCTGCTACAGTTTTAAATACCTCCCCTGTCATTTCCTGTTCAGCCATATTCATACATTGCTAGTCAGTACATGTATTCCATTCCTATCAGAACAAACTCTGGGCCTTCATTAAGCCGAAATGCTGCGTTTGTTCCACTTGGCACCCATCACAGTTTATGCAGTTTGGCACGTTGTATCTGTCATGTATCTCTAATTTTAAGTCGATTTCCATTCTCACTGAAAATATATTAATACCATTCACGTTCAATCATTTTTGTCAGCACCAAGCAGAGGTTGTTTTTCACTGTTGTTAATCGGCCGTTTCCTCCAGTCATCTCTGTCGGAGGGTTCAGAGCAGTTGAAACCGATGGCTGATGATGATCGCGAGAAGTCCTCTATTTCCGGACCCGTTTCTGTGCTTGTGTCAATGTTGGTCACTGTTGGCAAAGCTCTCAAACGTCGCTTGGCTCCCTCTTCGCTATTACGGATCCCGTAGAGAAAGTAGATGGCAAAACCTGAAGAGTTCAAGCAATATATCACGTAAATTAGTGAATCAAATGATGAATGTTTCTTCTAAGAAAGGCATTTTAACACTAGACACTTTCTTACATTTCTGTGCAAAAATTGATTGACTATACATGTATACACTCAGGTACATATCGTTACCATCACGCGCCCACTGTGCACACCCACACTCGCACACACATGTCCACAGACACACACACATTTTCTCCATTACCACCAGGACCAATTAAGTACACACACACAAACACACACACACACATGTACACACACTGTTCAATGTCAGACAATTGTTTTTGTTCATTCTTCAAAGAAAAGAAGACAGGTCAGCTTCACATGCTCTTTACTTGCATCAACACACACACACAATCTTCTAAATCAGTAAATGTCATTTTGTTTGTTTGTTTGTTTGTTTGCTTAACGCCCAGGCGACCACGAAGGGCCATATCAGGGCGGTGCTGCTTTGACATATAACGTGCGCCACACACAAGACAGAAGTCGCAGCACAGGCTTCATGTCTCACCCAGTCACATTATTCTGACACCGGACCAACCAGTCCTAGTACTAACCCCATAATGCCAGACTTTCTTTCTTTCTTTATTTGGTGTTTAACGTCGTTTTCAACCACGATGGTTATATCGCGACGGGGAAAGGGGGGAGAGGGGATAGAGCCACTAGTCAATTGTTTCTTGTTCACAAAAGCACTAATAAAACAAGAAGAGCAAACGCTCGATCGAGTCACTTTCGCAGTTCTGAATATTATATGAGGCATCAGATGGACAGGAAGAAATTGCTATTCACAACACAATGAGTCACGTTCACATAAAATTTGAGCCCGGTCACTTTTATAGTTTCCGAGAAAAGCCCAACGTTAAGTTGTGTGTTGCCGAACAGAAAAGGCTAGTTATCTCCCTTGTTTTTCTGATAACGTTCGTAAAAGGCTACAGATGTAAATACTTTGATGTAAAGAATAATCCTACAAAGTTTCAATCACATCCGATGAACTTTGTCAAAGATATAAAATGTCTAATTTTTCCTTTGACGCTGACCTGTGACCTTGAAAAAGGTCAAAGGTCAACGAAACCATCGTTAAAGTGTAGAGGTCATTGGAGGTCACGACTAAACAAAATATGAGCCCGATCGCTTTGATAGTTTCCGAGAAAAGTCCAACGTTAAGGTGGTGTCTACGGACGGCCGGCCGGACAGACTAACACTGACCGATTACATAGAGTCACTTTTTCTCAAGTGACTCAAAAATTGCTCCAGGGACTTGCAACGTAGTACAATATATGACCTTACTGGGAGAATGCAAGTTTCCAGTACAAAGGACTTAACATTTCTTACATACTGCTAGCTTGACTAAAATCTTTACAAAAACTGACTGTATTCTATACAAGAAACACTTAACAAGGGTAAAAGGAGAAACAGAATCCGTTAGTCGCCTCTTACGACATGCTGGGGAGCATCGGGTAAATTCTTCCCTCTAGTTAACCTGCGGGGGGTATAACGCCAGGCGGAGCAGCCACTAGATTGCCAATGCTTGTTTCTTATTTTCTAAACATTCAATAAGTTAAGACTTGCAAAACATGGATAAATCTGATTTTAGTGTAGATTCACACAATTAAAACAGTTTCACAAAAACGTAATGAAGTAAATAGCAAGAAGCACCACAGGAGGCTTATCATCAACACTAAACAATTTAGAGATCAAAGTTGATAATAAAATCAATAATGAAATAATAAAATACATGTACTTCAAAATGAGTAGTTCAAACTTGCACAAAAATAATACCAGTACTGGCAAAAAGCCAAAAGGCAAACTGGAATGTTATCAAGGTAGATTACAATACACAATTCTATGGTTTACAAGATCAGAGAAATCATCAAAGAAAAATGACATTTCCTTTCACAATTAAGATGCCACCAAAACACGCTCCAAAGAAACAAACACACAAACCAGCCTCATGTGACTGTAAAGTTAAATCGAAAATTTTATTGTAAATTTTCATTTAATAAATATACCTACCCGAATCACATGTAGCAGTTGACTCAGTCTAAAGTGCTAGGTCTGAAAAGGCTACCCGTCTAAGGGGAGCAACCCCAACTAAAAAAGTGTAAACGTAGCTATGGTAATGACGACGCACCCAGGGAGTTACCTCCCCTCCTGCGTACTACGTCACTACTGCTACTGACCACGTGACCCCTATCATTCGACTCGAAGAATAAAATCTCCCAATCATAAGCGGGGTAGGTGGGAGGGACTACGATATGTGATTCGGGTAGGTATATTTATTAAATGAAAATTTACAATAAAATTTTCGATTAAATTACATATTCCTACTCCGAATCACATGTAGCAGATTGAAACAACAAGGCGGTGGGAAAGAAAAAGTTCAAACTCACTCTCAAATCCTTGTCAAGAGCTGACCTCCTGCCACCATGGCAGGCAAAGCTCTAGATCCATCCTGGCGAAGAGCCGAGATGTCACGCAGGTAAAAATTCATGAAGACATCCTCGGAACGCCAGTATGCGGTGTGGAGCACCTCCTCCAGTCTTCTTGATCGTAACACGGCCAAGGAGGAGGCCCAAGCTCGCGTCTCGTGAGCCCGAGCTGATTCCAGAGGAAGGACAGGCTGTGTCCCCCCTTCATTGCGGCGGCTCCACTCGTAAGCATGCTTAATGAGCGCCGACACCCACCGGGCCAGAGTCGTCTTAGTAATATCCTTATGTCTCTCCGTATTGAGAGAAATAAACAAAAGCTTTTGAGCTGCGGATCTAAGAGACTGAGCACGGGCAAGGTAGATGCGAAGGGCTCTAACAGGGCAATTTACTAAGTCTGGATCATTCGGAGCCAGAATAGTGGACAAAGGCCTGACATGAACCAAAGGAGAAGCTCGCTCGGGAGCCTGGTTTTTCGCAAGAAACTCAGGTCGAAACCGCAAAGTAACGGACCCATCTGATTCAAAGGAAATGTCGTCCGAATTACCGGAAAGAGCGTGGATCTCACTGCCCCTTCGTGCCGATGCTAGCAGCAAAAGGAAAAGGGACTTGCGTGTAAGATTCGCAAAACTGGCATCTCTGAGAGGTTCAAAATCCGCTGAACGCAGAAACTCCATGACCAATAAGAGATCCCACTTAGGAACGGGCGTACGAGACTTGACGTCAGCAAGGGAAGCGCCCTTGATGACTCCCGCGATCACGCCACTAACATCTATAGAGCGACCTATCTGGCGTAGGGTCGCCGAGATGGCCGATCTTCTTACTTTCAACGAGGCAGCAGAAGCTCCCTGAGAGGACATGAAAGCAAGATGGTTCGCCACATGCATCGTGCGGGGCGCCGTAGCATCCAGCCGATGCTCGTGACACCAGGTAACCCAGGCCCTCCAATGTGACTCATAAACGGACGAGGTAGATGCTCTGTGCGAGCGTCCTACCAGGTCCATGGTCAGATCTGATGCCCCTTTGCGCCTCAGAGAAGACCGCACAACCTCCACGCGTGAAGATTCAGCATCTGAGGCTCTGCGTGGAGGCTGCCGGTGTGAGGCTGTACCAGTTCTCCTCGCGTGAGAGCGAGAGGAATGGGAGGGCCCTGGGCGAGTCTCAGCAGGTCCGGGAACCACGGCTGAGACGGCCAAAGAGGAGCGATCAGCAGGAGGGACGGGCCCTCCTGCTCCGCCTTCCTGAGAACTCGTGTGAGTAACTGGAATGGCGGGAACGCGTAAGCCTCCAGGCCTGACCAGGAAATGTCCATCGCGTTCGTCTCCCACGCCTCGGGATCCGGGAATGGTGAGACGAACACTGGTAGTCTCTTCGAGAACCTGGTGGCAAAAAGGTCCACCTGAGGTTTCTGCACAAGAGACCAGAGACGATCCAGCGCTCCGTGAGTGATGGTCCACTCTGTTTGAAGCACTCTGTCGGAGCGGCTGAGCGCGTCCGCCAGAGTGTTCAAGCTTCCGGGCAGGTACCTGGCCGAAAGCCTGATTTGATGCTCTGAACACCAAATCAGGATCTCGCAGGCCCTGACCGAAAGCGACGGAGACCGCGACCCTCCCTGCTTGTTGATGTAAGCTGCCACTGTCGTGTTGTCTGTAAACAGACGAACATGCTTGGCCTGAAGGGAGGGCCGGAACTTGTCCAGAGCTAGAGCCACGGCTTCTAGCTCCAGCAAGTTGATGTGCTGCATCCTCTGATCTGCCGACCACAGACCTGACGCAGTCAGCTGGTCTGTGTGAGCCCCCCACCCCATCAAGGACGCGTCCGTGAACAGGTCCAAATCTGGGGCAGGAAGGGCTATCGGCACGCCCCTGCACACCCACTCCGTGTCCAGCCACGGAAGGGTAGCGGATTGGAACCATCCCTGGAGAGGGATGAGGGCATTCCAATCCACCGTGGGAGAGTCCACGAACGGCTTCAGCGCCAGCTGAAAGGGACGTTTGTGGACCCTCCCCAAGGGGACCAGGAGAGCCATGGACTCCATCTGCCCTAAGATGGAGGCCAAAGTCCGCAGGGAGGCCCTCGGGAGAGGCAAAGTGGAGCGTATGCACGCCTGGAGCTTGTCCACCCTCTTCTGAGAGGGCTGAACAGTCCAAGCCACCGTGTCGAAAGACATTCCCAAGTAGGTGAACGTCTGACACGGTGTCAGCTCCGACTTTGATCGGTTGATCGAGAAGCCAAACAAGTTGGCCTCCCGAAGAACCGATTGGGTATCCTGCTCGCACCCCGCCTGACTCTGACTCAGGATGAGCCAATCGTCCAGGTAGGCACGTAGCCGGACACCCCGCGACCTCACCAGCGCGCAGACCTGTCTCACGACCATGGTGAAGACCCAAGGGGCGAGAGACAGGCCGAAAGGAAGGGCGCGAAACTGGTAAACCTGACTTGCCCACCGGAAACGAAGCCATTTCCGGTCGGCTGGATGCATAAGAATATGGAAGTATGCATCCGTCAGGTCGATGGAAGTCGCCCAATCTCCCGGGCGGAGAGAGTCCCTGACCGACGCTGGCGTCTCCATCTTGAACCTTATCTCCCTCAAAAAGGTATTGAGGAACGACAGGTCCAAGACAGGACGCCATGCCCCTGAGGCTTTGGGGACGGCGAAAAGCCGTCCGTAAAACCCAGGGGAACTGTGGTCGAGGACTTTCTCCACTGCGCCCTTCTGCACCAGGGAGTCTATTTCCGACCGAAGGACGGAAATGGCTTCCTGCGAGGAGGGAGGCCTGAACGCCGGCGGACGCCTGACCAGAGGTGCCTTGCCATCTTTCCAGAGAAGACGGAAGCCCGACCTCACGACCCCCACGATCCATTGACTCTGTACAGACACGAGCCAGTGGGAAAGTGCCCGGGAAGGGCCCCCCGCCATCACCAGAGTGGAGGGCGGGGTGGGGGGGAGATCGGGAGCACTTCATTGGGGGTGAGGCTTGCTTCCAGAGCCGCCTCTCCCCCTGCCGGAAGACGGTCGTCTTCTCGAGCCCCGAGAAGAGGAACGTCCCCGACCCTTGTCTGCCGGTTTGGGAGGGCCAGCAACCTTAGCCTGCTTCGGCTGAGAAGGCTGAGACTGCTTGGACTGCTTAAGGCTGTGCAGGGAAAAGTCAGAGAACTGCTGGTCCCTGTTAGCCTGAATTTCCTGTCTTCGGGCATCAAAAACGAGATGCCCAAAGAGGGAACCCTCCAAGACCGGTGAGGCACGCAAAGTGTCCTTGGTCGCCTGATCCGAAAACTGAGAGTGTGACAGGAAGAGATCCCGACGACACATAACAGAGTGCGCATAGTGCACAGCAGAAAGTCTCATCTGTTCTTCATTGACCCTCGCAAGAGCGGCCAACAAAGTGGAGACGTCATCCGCATCCTGATCCTCGCTGAGAGAGAACGGATTCAGCGAATCAGTGAGGGCACGAGAGAGGGCCCGAATGAGAGTCTCAGCAATGGAGGCAAGCTCCAGCTGCTGACGCCCTGCCTCTTCAGAAGCAATCAGCGTGTTCTCAGAAAAGAGCACGCCGTCATCCTTCTTGATAGGCTTGGCCAACAAGGCAAGCATCTCCGGAGGAACTGTCAAAGATGAACGCGGGAGAGCGAAAGCATCCAACAAGTTCCTAGGAGACTTCTGCAAAACCAACCGCTTGTGAGACGACAGAGCGAATGCAGAAGCCTGAGAAGGCGAAGCCATCCACTGCTGAGCCAGCTCCGGAACTGAGCCGTGAGGCACAAGCAGCGGAACCGGAAGTGAAGGAATTCCGCTTCCGGAAGGAGATGGCTTGGCCAAAACTTGAGAAAGCTGAAAGGCTATGGATGGAGACTCCAAAAACCGGAAGTATGAGTCATCCTCCTTCCCAGAGCGAAAATCAGCCATCGCGGACGGTGCCGTCGAAGCGGCAGCCGAAGAGACCGAAGCCCCTTCCGCGAAATATCTCGAAGTGACCTCAGCAGCGGCCTCAAGAGCCACTTTGAGTCTCTCCGGATAACCAACACGTGCAGCCTCGCTGGCGACGGACTGAATATCCGAAACATCCGGCGAAGGACCGAAGTCCACGTTGCTGGTAGAAGGGCGGTGAACACCGTAACCGGAAACCGGAAACCCGTCCACTCCAATGCCATCCGAACTCATGCCCTGAATAGGGAAAGAGTAAGAGGACGGCATGCCCACAGCCGCCGGAACCGGAACCGCAGTCGAAGCAACAACCGAAGACGGAAGCGCTGACTGCCCCGGCCAGGGCTGAGACACCTGCCCAAAGGGCTGGTGATGCCCCCCCGCGACCGCCACCCGAGAGGAAGCGGAAGCGGAAGAAGCAGCAGATCCGGTCTGAGCCGGAAAAGTATCAGACGCGACCGCGAAAGGCGGAAGCGCAGACACTGTGGACGGCGGCCGGAAGGCCGATTGCCCAGAGGGCCACGTCCGGTCAACCCCGGAAACGACCCCAGCGGGTGCGTACATCGGGGGACCTATGCTTCCGGCGAGTGCCGGAAGCGCAGCAGACGGAACCGGCTGGTCGACTCCGGAAACGACCCCAGCGGGTGCGTACGTCGGAGGACCTACACTTCCGGCGAGTGCCGGAAGCGTCGAAGCCTGAACCAAATGCCGCCATTGCTCATCGACACGATGGTCTTCCGTGAAGCCAAAGTGAGAACGAACAGGGGTTTGCGGGTCGTGAACCCGCCGAAAAGGGCTGCTTCCCAGCAGGGAGCGTCCAGCGGCCTCACGAGGACCTACGGACAAGCCCAACTTACTTGCGTCGCCAACCACAGCGGTAGAAGGCACAGAAGCAACCGCCTCGGTCAAGGACAGCGTCACAGCCGGAAGCGGAAAGGAAGCCATCGACGGGACAACGGAAGTCGACGGCTGAGAACGCACCGTCTCCTCTCTCACCAACGTGCGAAGCTCGGGAACCAGCGAAGAAAGCAACGATGAAACCAGCGACGTCGAATCTGCAAGAGGCAGAGAAGACGAGCGAGAAACAACGGTACGCGTAGGTTGATTAGACTGCCCCCCAACCGGCTGGTCATTTGGGGCAGAAATAGGGACCGTCATAACAGCATTGTTAGCCGCGTCAGAAACAACAACCAAAATAGGCTTAGGGACAGAAGTGGAAGACTTGGGTTTAATTTTCCCCTTCGCATCAGCCTTGCCGCGCTCGCGCTTTTTGTCTCCGTCAGACATGCTGACAACAAAATGGAGACACAAAATTCCAAAATGGCTACCACAAAATACGTGACCAACACGTGGCCAAAAATTTCAAGTAGCAACTGAAAAATTACGTTCGATACAAGTAAAGGAACGAGCTCACCAACTACCAGTGTGCAGCGGGTGAAGAGACGGGTGTGGGTGCCGGTGGGTGTCTAAGCAAACACCAAACAGCGAACTTCCACTAGAGCCAAAAAATTCACGACCTGCTCCCTAGAAAGCTGAAGTGTCGAATGATAGGGGTCACGTGGTCAGTAGCAGTAGTGACGTAGTACGCAGGAGGGGAGGTAACTCCCTGGGTGCGTCGTCATTACCATAGCTACGTTTACACTTTTTTAGTTGGGGTTGCTCCCCTTAGACGGGTAGCCTTTTCAGACCTAGCACTTTAGACTGAGTCAACTGCTACATGTGATTCGGAGTAGGAATATGTAATTTAATTGGTGTTAGGAGGAGAAAGCAAAATGAAATGAAGGGATTTCATTCCACTGTACAAATAAAAATGCCAACATATTGCACAGAGAGCACCCAGGCTGTTTATTTTTGGTATGTGCCCAAGTGGAGGGATGATTTTAATTCAATGGCCTGGCCAGAATCTGAGACGGAAACCCAAACTGTTTTCACAGGTAGGAGTGTGCTGTATACTGTATATACATTTGGTTAATCTCCAGAAAGCAAATGCGGGCCACTGCAGCAAACTCTGCTATTTGTTGAGTCTTTATAACTTGGATTTGCGACATGCACATCTTACTAAATTCTGTACAGATCAGATCATTGTTCACCAAAAAAGATACAGTGTACTTTCATTTGTATGGTTGGCAACCACATACATGAATAGCATTAACAACAACTTTTCCCACTGTTAACAAAATTGTTTTTAATAAGTGTCAAACACTCAAGTCTATAAAGACACTTATAATGGAGAACTTGGTCATTTAGCCTCTCAAACAGGCCAGTCTTTATAAAGGTTTTCCAAATTAATATTTTCACCCTGCTCGAATGAAAACTTTTTGATATGATATTGCACACAAAAATGTGGATGCTGACAAAAAAATCCACGTCAAACATAAAACAAGAAGGGCAAAGCCCATACGACTCACATGCTTTACACATTTTTCCTACCAAAATACATGTGACCTTGACCCAAGGTCAAGGTCATCCAAGGTCATGCAACACAAAGCTGTTAATTCAAGACATAGGAAGTACAATGGTGCTTATTGGCTCTTTCTACCATGAGATATGGTCACTTTTAGTGGTTCACTACCTTATTTTGGTCACATTTCATAAGGGTCAAAGTGACCTTGACCTTGATCATATGTGACCGAATGTGTCTCATGATGAAAGCATAACATGTGCCCCACATAATTTTTAAGTTTGAAACAGTTATCTTCCATAGTTCAGGGTCAAGGTCACTTCAAAATATGTATACAATCCAACTTTGAAGAGCTCCTGTGACCTTGACCTTGAAGCAAGGTAAACCAAACTGGTATCAAAAGATGGGGCTTCCTTTGCCCTATATATCATATATAGGTGAGGTATTGAATCTCAAAAACTTCAGAGAAAATGTGAAAAATATGAAAAATAGCTGTTTTTTAGGCAACATTTATGGCCCCTGCGACCTTGACCTTGAAGCAAGGTCAAGATGCTATGTATGTTTTTTGGGGCCTTGTCATCATACACCATCTTGCCAAATTTGGTACTGATAGACTGAATAGTGTCCAAGAAATATCCAACGTTAAAGTTTTCCGGACGGACGGACGTCCGGACGGACGGACGGACGGACGGACGGACGACTCGGGTGAGTACATAGACTCACTTTTGCTTCGCATGTGAGTCAAAAATGTAGATACATTGTACATGTATATGTTTACTGCACAAAACAAAACAAAACTATCACATACAGCTCTCTCAATATATCTCTTTCCCTCACACACACACACACACACACACACACACACACACACACACACACACACACACACACACACACACACACACACACACACACACACACACACACAAGCAACCATATCTGTGAATGTTTTCAACTCACTGAGGTTAAACCTCCACCTTGTGGTTATAAGATTCCTTGAACTTTGTGGAGACTAAAATCCACTGCAAACCATATAAATGAAGTTCTGTTTACTTTAGTTTCAGTGTTATGTCAGTACACAGGAATAAACGTTTAAAGTTACTGAACATTTAAATAACAAAATACAGAAAGCAATAAATAAGTGACCATGGATATGCATTTAAATCATTGCAGTTTTAAAAATCTGACTTCTTGCTTTAACTTTACTTTATGAAAACATCTGCCCTGCATGCTTTCAGCTAATGAGTCTATACCACTCAAATGCCTTAGCTTTACTGTTTCCCTTTTGGTTTAAGCTCAAAATATGACTCCTTTTAGTTCACATGGATGGACTTTCATGAAAACAAATGTAAAAAGAAAAAGAAAACAACTGGATTCACAGTGTATTTTTGATTCTTAGGATTCTCCTCCCATATTGCAATCTTTTTCCATAGACCTACACTGCAAGGACAGTTGTATTCCCTAGCTAACTTAAGTGTACAGTGGTACCTGTAATGTGTGGCCCCTCCAATGAGAGGACACCTCCCTTAAAAGGACGCTTTCTGTTGTCCATTTGTCTATTATCTCTACCAAAATATACCTGTCATGACAGGCCACCTGCAATGTAGGGACACTTTGGCTGGTCCCAAGGGTGTCCTTTCATCACAGGTACCACTGTACAGTTTCTGCCCATTCATCAAATTGATCAAGATTAAGATTAAACTGTTTAAGATTGCTCAGTGAGCAGATTCCTCTAAATCATCACTGCCGGTGCTGCTAGAAGAGTTAGTGACCTTGGTGCCACCGTAAGCCAGAGAGGTGCCCTTGGTTTTGTCTTTGGACGATCCCAGAATGGTGTGCTGGTCATACCGGTTCAAACTGCTTTGTCGCATGCCGTAGGAGAAGTAGATGGAAAAGCCTGCGCAAAGGAGAAGAAAGCACAGCGTGGGAATGGTGGGAACAGGGGAGGTAGATATAATACAGGAAAAAAAGACAGGTGGAAATTAATTAAGCCAGTGAAGACAGACGGTTGCCAGAAGAGGTGAAGGAACAAACAATGCAAAAATCTAAGTGTGCAGAAACATACGGGGGAAATGTGATTAAAGCAATATATATTCATGTATGTACAGCACCACAAAATAATCATACTAAATAATGTTGAAAAGTATTGAAACATTTTAACTTCTACATTTCCTGAAGTACTATTTGTTCGCATTTAAAAATAAACACCAAAGAACACATTCACTCAACCTGAAAAAGCAAGCTCTTAAAAAGAGAGGGCGAGGGGGGGTCTTAAAGCAGTGGAGGGATGGGGAGGGGGGGGGGGGCACTGCATTTCAGATAGCTTTCAAGTGTAAGCAGAGCATAGACAAACTACATGAACAACAAAATGCTCAGTATGATATGTACAGGGGGCAAACTCACTTCAGATGGTACAGCACTGGTAACAAATTGATGGCTGACTTACCTATGAGCATCCAGATACCGAATCGTAACCATGTCATGGCGCTCAGTTTCAGCATCAGGTAGATGTTCACAACGCAGGACAATGCAGGAATATACGGAACAAGAGGCACCTAAAACAGCAATGAAACCAAGGAGCCTGTTAAAAAGGAACAATAGGCACACAAAACAAACATAAAGCCAAGGTAAAGAGATACATAAATAAAAGGAACAATAGGCACATGAAACAAGTACATGTATACACAACTGAGGTGCCAGTATAAAAGGAACAATTCTCATGTAAAACATAGAACCAAGATGCTGCTATACAAGGAACAATAGGCCCATAAAACAAACATAAAACCCAGATGTCACTATAAAAGGAACAAAAAGACACGTTAAGCAAAAATAAAACTAAGGTGCAGGGGTTAACGGCACATCAGGCATCTGAGATTAAAAGGAAATCAAAGAGAAGATACAGAAACCTGAAATTAAAAGGAAATCAAAGTGAAAATATATACGGAACAAGAGGCACTTGAACTGACGTTAAACCAAATTGTTTGAAAACGTACTGAAGACATACTCTGCACGCTTTACATCTTGAAATGTATAAACCTGTCACAGGGTTTCATTTACTTGTGCGCCTTGCGCCATTGGCGCATAACATTTAAAAATGTCCCATTGGAATTCCCTTCAGTGCGTCAAAGGGCGCACTGAGATTACGTACCACTGCGCCACCCCCGTGCATACTTTTCACGGGAGTACAGTGTTCGGAAAGACCTAAGCAAAAACGGGCGCCAAGCCGAGCAACTTACGAGTTTGTGAAACACGCTGTGATTGGCTTTTAAAATGTAATTAATTAGTACTCAACCAATCCTACTAACTGTGCGGGACCGATCTGTGCTTGCGCGTTTACCTCTGTGGAAACTGTCAACACAAGCGATATCGATCGAAACATAGACCCACGTAAAAAAGCAATGTCCCATCAGAATTTGGTTGAGGGGGACAAATGTCCCATTGTCTTTTTCTTCCAGGTTAAACCCTGCTGTCAAAACCCAGACATTCACACAATGTTGCTCAGAGACTGTGACATTCACAAAGAGATTGGTAAAGTAATACGGACGAACAGACACAATAAAGAATATGCAGCCATGCAAGCACAGATAGACAGAAACTCAGACAGATAGCAAACAGACAGATACTCATACAGTAAATCCAAGAGACATGAAGTTGATGAACTGACTTTACACTGTACCCCTTTCTCTATGATAAGAATAAGAATAAGAATACTTTATTATCTCATAGAGAAATTCATGCGTGGTACATAACAATAATACAAACAAGACATTGATTTTACATAAAACATATAGCACTATATAACAGGGCAGGTTATAGAAACACCTCCCACATGATAAAAGACCAACAGAAAAGAGGCATGGAAGCAAAACAACTGTGAATCTCAAAACACTGAGGCCAACAGCTCTACGGACAAGCAGACAGACATAGACAGACAGACACACGCACACACACATGCACACACACACACACACACACACACGCATCAACAACAACAACAAACTTACCTTGAAATTGAGTGCAGATGTATTTTGTGGCTGACAAATGATGAACGTAAGACACAATAAAATAAGAGCCCCCAGCACTGTTGCTACTGCAATTGCCCAGACTTTTCGCTCCATCAAAGCAGTGTCCAGAAATATCACAAATGCTGAGAATCCAGTGATGACCACACCTGCAATCAGAGCACAGTCTTTGTTAGTTTATTTGTTAAAAATAATCCAGAATAGATTGATCATTGACATTCAAAAATCAAGAATACAAAAAAACTCAAATTCAAACTTAATTATTACAGACTGAACGATATGGGTCATGAACAACCCCTATGAAATGTATACAAATACAACTATGTATGTATACTTTAGATTCATCACCATAAATTAATTTGAACAAACAATATGCACAGACACACAGACAGTGAATCATTCAGACCAGTAAGTTTTACAAGAAACCTGTAATTGCTGTTATTTACTTTGTGTTGTTCTATTTGTATGTCACATTGTTCTTCACAAATTCAGTTTGTTCTGAGACAGAGACAGGCCCAAGTAACATGCATATTGAATTCCCACTGGGTTCCCAGTGGTGAATAAGTGGGAAGAGGATGGGAGAGTGGGCCCACTCCCATCCCACAGAACTCCCACAGTCAAAGCTATGGGAAGAATTCGACCTGGGCCGTCCCTTAGTCTCTGGGAAACAAGCTTGCACTTAGAAAGAAATGGGATAAAAGTGGGAATTCCCTCTTCGTTCCCACACAGCGTGCGAGGAAAATGTTTAGACGCTGCGAGCGCGAGTCACACTGAGCGAGTCTGCAAGTTGCTCCATCGAGATCGGTGACGTCACAGCACACGTGTGTAATTATTGCAGTTCTGTAAATAACAACTGTTGTCTCTAGAATGGTTTATTTACTCACGTGATGACCAAATATTTTCAAGGATTTTTGTTTTCACTGTGGGACTATCATTCTGCCCTGTTCAGTTCCGCGTTGTGCCTGTCGATCGAGAGTGTTTGAATTTTGCTACAATTGCCGGAGAATAGACTGTGAATACATTCCGTGAGCGCGAGTATTGCATGTGCAAGGATCAAAGATTTCATCTGAAGAACACCGAGTGATATAATGACGGCTTCATATTCAACAAAGCGAAGACGATCAGTGGGATTACTGTCAAACTCGAAGGTTGATGAACGCATCAACACGGCTTTCCCACGTGGCTGCGCGCGCGCTCGTAATCCAGCGTCAAGTTGATTTGAGTGATTAAAAACTAGTGTGTGTGTGTGTGTGTGCTTGAATATGTAGGCTATATGTGTGTATCAGTTGTTCTTGGTTTTTCTTTTCTTTATACATTGATGATTTTTAAATTCGCAGGACTCTGAGACGTTCGCAAGAACCCAGTCCTCTACGGAAGTCAGAAGAAGAAGAATTAAGAAGAAGTCCCACACGTTTCCGATTTAAACCCCACTTGTTTCCCACCTGAATCCCACTTGCTTCCCACCTGAATCCCACTCGCTTCCTACCTGAATCCCACTCGTTTTCCACCCGTGAATCCCACTCGTTTCCCACCCTGATCAGTCCCACTCGTGCCCCACCCGTTTCCCACTCGTGTCCCATTTACTTCCCACTGGGCTCCCACTGGAAGCTGTAATCAAATCCATGTGGGACTTCCCACAACGTCACGATGTGGGATCCCACTTGGGGCCCACATGGGATCCATGTGGGAAGGTTACTTGGGGGGGACCCTAGGGTGGAAAGTTCTGGTTCACTGCCATTTTGTTTTTTAAAGTGCAATGTGACAGTCTGTGAGATCTGTTGCACTGCATGAATACAAGATAATGTTAATTAGTTTTACATTCAAACCTGTCCATAGCGACACTCGGGTGGAGAAAGCTACCAATCAAAGGATCCGCCATTTTCCTAGGAAATTTGTTTGAGCTGTTCTTCAGCCCGGTTCATCTAGATATCATTTTATAAGTTTGAACAGCTCTTTGTTCAAACAATTCATTCATTTTGTATGTTCAAGAAACAATACAACATACATAGATGTATAGACAAAGAGTAAATGCAATATATCGATGTATATTCATTACAGTGCTGGCTGTATAATACAATAATACAATACAATACAATACAATACAAAACAAAACAAAACAATACAATACAATACAATGATACCTTATACGCTCAAACTGAGAATGGCAGTCTTTCAGATTATCCCAGTGAAACTGTTGTCACATACTGGAAAAATAACAATACGATACAATACAATACTTCTTCTCTTCTTCTTCTTCTGCGTTCGTGGGCTAAAACTCCCACGTACACTCGTGTTTTTTTGGCACGAGTGGAATTTTACGTGTATGACCGTTTTTTACCCCGCCATTTAGGCAGCCATACACCGTTTTTGGAGGAAGCATGGTGGGTATTTTCATGTTTCTACAACCCACCGAACTCTGACATGGATTACAGGATCTTTTTCGTGCGCACTTGGTCTTGTGCTTGCGTGTACACACAATACAATACTATACAATACACTACAATGATACCTTATACGCTCAAACTGATTATCCCAGTTTGTTTGTTCGTTCATGGGCTGAAACTCCCACGGCTTTTACGTGTATGACCGTTTTTACCCCGCCATTTAGGCAGCCATACGCCGCTTTCGGAGGAAGCATGCTGGGTATTTTCGTGTTTCTATAACCCACCGAACTCTGACATGGATTACAGAATCTTTTTCGTGCGCACTTGGTCTTGTGCTTGCGTGTACACACGGGGGGTGTTCGGACACCGAGAAGAGTCTGCACACAAAGTTGACTCTGAGAAATAAATCTCTCGACGAACGTGGGGACGAACTCACGCTGACAGCGGCCAACTGGATACAAATCTAGCGCGCTACCGACTGAGCTACATCCCCGCCCGATTATCCCAGTGAAACTGTTGTCACCTACTGGAAAACCAATTGTTCTCTGGACTTACACATGACACCGACAGAAACTTTGGCGATGTGGGCAGACATTTCTGTCGGGGAGTTGGAAGGCGGCTTAATGAGATAACTCATGCGGAATGGCTGCTTTTCAAAGTCCAACAGACTGGTTCTGGACATCTTCACAAGACTGTTCATCTTTGGCAGGTTGTCGTCTATCTCATACCTGTTCATCACAGAATAAGCTGAATGCTTGTAGTGATGGCATCGTCTATAGTTCCTTTAGAAATGTGAGAGGTTCAGCTCTTCTCACAGAAAATAAGCATACAAACACATTAACACACACACGCACACACAAATTCACCAGCATAACACACACGCAGAACAGCTCTTTGTTCAAACAATTCATTCATTTTGTATGACCAAGAAACAATACAACATACATAGATGTATAGACAAAGAGTAAATGCAATATATCGATGTATATTCATTACAGTGCTGACTGTACAATACAATAATACAATACAATACAAAACAAAACAAAACAAAACAAAACAATACGTTACTAAACAAAATCCTGGTTGCAATTGTGGAGCCACTCAAACTTCCTGTCCGGTACATTTTTGTCATGGCTCCTAAATCCAAAATCCTGTTTGTAGGCCTCATACTCCCCCCCCCCCCCCCCCCCCCCCCCAAAACACACACATGACACACAGTCAATTTTAACCTCATAAAAGATGTCATTTACAAGTAAACTACTAAATGTTCTAAATATATGGCCTATTATTATTTCTGATTTATTTGTTTTACATATGAGAATGACCACACATACGGACACAAAGTGTAAGCAAGCAGGGAATAGCTTTAGACATCATGTAGCTTCATTCAGCATGATTACTTCGTGTTACCTGAGAATGAGCACACAGATGGCCACAAGGGTGTAAGCAAGGAGCGTTCCTATAGACATCATGTCGACCAACTCGTCAAGGTTAAACATCATGGCCATCAAACCTGTGTCAACAGACATGCAATATTCGAACATGTTAATCAAGACAAACTGAGACCAGCACGGCCCATGTTTGCAACTCTACAGACAAACATGAGAGCCACAGAACATGTCTACTGCACGCACGCACGCACGTACGCATGCACGCATGCATGCACACACACACACACACACACACACACCTTGTTAGACATAGCTTCAGACACAAGCCAACCATCTTAGAAAATTAAACCATATGTGACTTTTCTGAATGCTGAACACAAAGCTATGTTTCAAGCTAATAAATTCGAACACACACACACACACACTAAAACACACACACACACACACACACACACACACACACACATATTATTACACAACTGAACTTCAGCATGAGCAAACATTACGCTGATGCCTATTTACCCCTGACAAATCAGACTCACCAGCAAAAACTCCAGACACCAGAGTCCCAATGAGCGGCGTCTTGAAGCGTGGGCTGACTTTGGCCATGAAGCGAAAGATAAGGCCGTCTGACCCCATGGCGTACAGAACTCGTGGCAAGGGGAACATGGCACCCAGTAAGCTGTGGCACAAACAACATTCAATGTCATCTTTCACAACAATGAGAAGAAATTTAAGGGTATATCAGATGGGAATCTCGGTCCCCCGAGGAGGGTCCGATGCTCCCAATAGGCTATCTGTGAAGGGGTACTTTTCTCTCCCTTTTGCTCTGCTAAGAGATCATAAAAATCTCGGAAGAAAGTCTCTGCTGACTTTGAATTGTTTCTTTCACAACTTTGATTTTGTATTACAGTGGAACCCCCCTTTTAAGACCCCCCAATTTAAGACTCCCTCCCTTTTAAGACCCTGTTTTCTTAAACTTTCTATTCTATTCTGTAAATGTACCCCCATTTTAAGACTCCCTCCGTTTTAAGACCGGACTTTGTCAGATTTTTAGAGGTCTTATAAGGGGGGTTCCACTGTATACACTGTGAGACTCACCTGGTAGAGAGCCCACACAGAGCCCCAATGGTGATGATGTAGCGAGCCACACCCCAGCCCACTCTGTCAAAGATGAAAGGGAGCGGAGCGTTGATGTCCACCAGGTAGTACGGACACATGAGGGTGACCACAGCCGCTATGCTGCAGTATGCCAGGCTGATGACCAGCAGTGCCACCACGATGCCGATAGGTATTGACCTCTGGGGGTTCTTCGTTTCCTCCCCTGTAAAAATCAAAACACAATAATGGTAGGTACCCTGGAACCCCCCTTATAAGACCCCCCAATTTAAGACTCCCTCCATTTTGAGACCCTGTTTTCTTAGACTTTCTGTTCATAACCTCTGTAAATTCACCCCCATTTTCAGACTCCCTCCTTTTTAAGACCTGGTTTCTCAGATTTTTTGAGGTCTTGAAGGGGAGGTTCCAGTGTAATTGGAACGTTTATTATTGACAAAACAAAACGTTACATTTACTAGTACGTCGACCCACAGGTCTCTGAAGCAGACAGACAGACACACACCCTTATGAAACAGATAAAGAACTTATCTCAAAATTGTGTGGCTCGCTTTCAAAATGCCGGCTAGGTAATGATCAATCAAAGTTGAATTTTGGAACGTTTAGCAGTCTATCTGTTTGGGATGTTTCCTCCCCTGCAAGGAATAGTCAGGTGAGAGTTGATTAAAGCATGTAGAGATTTTGTTGCTGTGCTTTTTTCAAAGCTGTTTGTTGATGTCTTGCTCTCTTTTTGTTTGTTATTTATTTTCTCTGGAGCAAAACTATAGAACTTATCTGGAGATCCATGTAAAGTTAGTTCTTAAACAACCAGATGCAAATACAGGGTTCGTACAGCGTTTTGCCTCTACAAATTAACACAGGAAACACATAACAAAAATTAAAATTGCATTCAACAACATTATCAGCCATTTATAGGGATATAACCAAGATACAAATGACAAAGACAAACGAGTACTCAATGCTGGAGCTGTGCTCCTTAATTATCTATTTTTTCTTTGTGTGGGATGTGCGCATGTTTGTTAATTTTTTAATAACTTGCTGTTTTACAAAGGAGGTTGTACATTCATATGAAAAATAACACATTTAGTAACAGAATGTGTTACAAGCAGTTACAAACTCAGGTCAATTTCATAAACTGTTCAACTTAGCGGTGCAAACGGTGAAATAGAATTAGCTCAACCCAGTGATCAGAAACAGAGAAACTCTGGTGACAGTTTTGTGTCCTTTTAGCACATAAGCCAGCAAATGTTGAAGTTATACTGCCTGTAATATTGAATCTACAGTGGAACCCCTGTTAAGTTCTCAAAAAACCTGAGAAAATCCGGCCTTAAAAAGTAAGGAGTCTTAAAATGATGGTATCTCTACAGAAGTGAGGAACCGAAAAAGCAAGGTCTTAATTAAAGCGGGGAAAGTCTGAAACGCTCAGTCTTAAAAGGGGGGTTCTACTGTAATACAGTGGTACCTGCAATGAAAGGACACCATTGGGACCAGTCACAGGTGTCCCTACATGGCAGGTTACCTGTAGAGTTTGGTCGAGATAACAGACAAAGAGCCTCCAGAAAGTATCCTTTCACGGGAGGTGTCCACTCATCAGAGGGGCCTCACATCGCAGATACCACTGTGCTGCTGTTGAACATTTAACAAGAGGGTCTTGAACACTGCCTTGCCTGTGGTAGCTATGCAGTCGAATCCCACGTAAGCGTAAAAACACGTAGCAGCTCCAGACATCATTCCAGAAAAGCCAAACGGCATGAATCCCCCCGAGCCTGCTTTACTTCCTTCAGGGACCTGAAGACATCATTCAATCCATGAATCAATCAGTCCATTAATTAATGGGTCTATGAATAGATCAATCAGTATATCTTATTATGGATCAATGAATAAATCCTTATTTTTGGATTCAGGAAGAAATAGGGAATACAATGAAATCAGTTTTGGGTCTTTCACTGACATTTTTATTTTAATTAGAAATTTGACATTCTTAATGAACAAACTCATTCATTAATTGTTAAGCTTTCAAGCTGGAATGCAATACTATAGTCCAGACTGAGTTGAAGATTGATCGACCAAAATTTCAATCAATTTAGTTGAAAAATGAGGTTGACACAGTGCTGTATCCACTTTCATGAAAAGTCAGGTATGACGTCATCAAAGACACTTATTGAAAAAATACAAAAAATACTCTGAGGATATCATTTTGAAGAAATTGTAAGTAAAGTTACATGAAGATCTTGCCGAGTAGTGTTCTGGATTATCGCTCTACACACACACATACACCACCACCCTCATCTCAATTCCCCGTCTGTGTTAAAACATTTTTTTAAATTTGACTAAATATAAAATAGAGGAGGTCGTAAAACAGAGGTAAATTTGGTGACGCTATGACAAGGACGTCGGAAAGTTGGGTCTTAATGTAGAGGGAGTCTAAAAAAAAAAGGAGGATCTTAAAAAAAGGTTTCACTGTACCTTGGATGGTTCAATTTCCCAGTTGGACAGGTCAGCCTTGAAGAAGCCACAGATCACGACATAGGTGATGACCAGCAGATTGACGCATGTAAAGATGTTGTTGAAGCGTGTCGACTCCTTCACCCCAATGCAGAGAACACCTGAGAAGACACACACACACTGAAATCATTTAGTTACAGTGCTACTTGCGATGAAAAGACAGTCTTTCGACCAGTCGATCAAAAGTGACCATACATGTATAATTCATTGCAGGTGGCCTGTCATGACAGGCATATTTTGGTGGACATAAAAGACAAAGGGACAACAGAATGTGTCCTTTCATTGGAGGTGTCCTCTCATCTGTGGTACATGTAACACTGCGATGTCACAGATTACAGAAGTAATGTCTGTCTTTTAAATCTTACTTCATTTCATGCAGTAATACACTACAATCCAGAGATCCAGGTACATGCATTCCTCTCTGTATTTTAAATTTTTTAAATTTGTTTTTTTTTAGTTTTAGTTAAAATGCTCCTTTAATAAATTACCAGTAGAGAAACAGGTAACATAGTTGGGAATTTCATCTTACCTGTAAGCAGCAAGGTGATACAAAAGGAGAAGAAGTCCGGGTAACCTGAGAGACCGGTGACATCCATGGGCAAGTTCTCTCTGAAGAAGTTCTGGATCTTGTTGTCTATCAGGGAGTCAAAGTAGGTACTCCACGCCCGGGCAACACTGGCTGTACCTACACATCAAACACACAACAAGTCATTATCCTATTGTCTATTGGGGAGTCAAAGTAGGTACCAGCTGGCAACACTTGCTGTACCTACACATCAAACACACCAAGCCATTTAGCATGTTGTCTATTAATTAGGGAGACCCTGGTACCACTCGCTGTATATCTACACATCATAAACACACCCATCAAGCCATTAGCCTATTGTCTATCAGGGAGTCCCTGGTACCACTTGCTGTATATCTACACATCATAAACACACCAATTAAGCCATTAGCCTATTGTCTATCAGGGAGTCCCTGGTACCACTCGCTGTATATCTACACATCATAAACACACCAATTAAGCCATTAGCCTATTGTCTATCAGGGAGACCCTGGTACCACTAGCTGTATATCTACACATCATAAACACACCCATCAAGCCATTAGCCTATTGTCTATCAGGGAGACCCTGGTACCACTCGCTGTATATCTACACATCATAAACACACCCATTAAGCCATTAGCCTATTGTCTATCAGGGAGTCCCTGGTACCACTTGCTGTATATCTACACATCATAAACACATCAATTAAGCCATTAGCCTATTGTCTATCAGGGAGACCCTGGTACCACTAGCTGTATATCTACACATCATAAACACACCCATTAAGCCATTAGCCTATTGTCTATCAGGGAGTCCCTGGTACCACTTGCTGTATATCTACACATCATAAACACACCCATTAAGCCATTAGCCTATTGTCTATCAGGGAGTCCCTGGTACCACTCGCTGTATATCTACACATCATAAACACACCCATTAAGCCATTAGCCTATTGTCTATCAGGGAGTCCCTGGTACCACTTGCAGCACGTATACCTACACATCAGACACTTCTTCTTCTTCTGTGTTCGTGGGCTGAAACTCCCATGTACACTCGTGTTTTCGCATGAGTGGATTTTTACGTGTATGACCGGTTTTACCCCGCCATTCAGGCAGCCATACCCTGCTTTCGGAGGAAGCATGCTGGGTATTTTCGTGTTTCTATAACCCACCGAACTCTGACATGGATTACAGGATCTTTTCCGTGCACACTTGGTCTTGTGCTTGCGTGTACACACAAAGGGGGATAAGGCACTAGCAGGTCTGCACATATAAGTTGACCCGGGAGATCGGAAAAATCTCCACCCTAACCCACCAGGCGCGGCCGGAATTCGAACCCACGACCTTCCACTTTGGAGGCCGGCGTCTTGCCACCAAGCCATTGCGCCCGTCAACCATCAGACACAATAAGCCATTTGCAGAACTCTAGTAAACAGTCATATCCAATCAGAAATTCTATCCCATCATTGAAAATTCCAATACATTTCATATTTGAAAGATTAATGTTCAGTACCTTCAATGACTATGTGGTTATTTATTTTCCTTTGGCAAGGCACTACATGAATCCCATATTTTGAGCTAATACTCCACATATAATTTTGGCAAATTTCTCTCGTCAAGTAAATAAAAATCAGCCAATCTCTTGCACTTGCAGCTTCTCGTGCCTAGCAGTAACTGAGAACTGGTTAGACTTAGAGACTAACCAATGATGTATTCCAGCAGCAAGTTCCAGCCAATGACGAAAGCCATCAGTTCACCGACCGTCACATAGCTGTATACATAGGCTGATCCTGCACGGGGCACCCTCGCTGCAAACTCTGCATAACACATACCTGAAGAGGACAACTAATTATAGAATCACTATATACACTGCTCAGAATCAAGAGTATTCAATGCATGGAATACAAAATGTCTGAATTATTTCTCTTGCACTTTGCTGTATCACACCAAAAAACCCTGAGCAAATACAAACACATGCATGCCCACACACTTACACACCTATGCACACGTACAATTACATGCATATACCCCTCCCACACAGATGCATGCACCCATTTGCACACATTCCGACACCAGCACACAGATGCACACACACACACACACTCTCTCTCTCTCTCTCTCTCTCTCTCTCTCTCTCTCTCCAAACTGACCAGCAAAAGCAGAGGCGATGCCAGCAATGAGGAAGGACAGAATGACGGAAGGACCTGCTGTCTCCTTGGCAACCTGACCTGTCACTATGTAGATACCTGTACCCAGGGTGCTGCCAATCCCTGCAATAAAACAATAACATGACACCCAGAAAATCTTACACACACAAAAATAGCATTATCCATGCAATAAAAGAATAGCATTATCCCTGCAATTTTCCTAGCATATAACCACGTCATGTCCCAAATAGACGCTACTTCTGGGGACAGAAATATTAAGTTAGCATAACCGGCACGGTTGGCCTAGTGGTAAGGCGTCCGCCCCGTGATCGGGAGGTCGTGGGTTCGAACCCTGGCCGGGTCATACCTAAGACTTTAAAATGGGTGATCTAGTGGCTGCTCCGCCTGGCGTCTGGCATTATGGGGTTAGTGCTAGGACTGGTTGGTCCGGTGTCAGAATAATGTGACTGGGTGAGACATGAAGCCTGTGCTGCAACTTCTGTCTTGTGTGTGGCGCACGTCATGTCAAAGCAGCACCGCCCTGATATGGCCCTTCGTGGTCGGCTGGGCGTTAAGCAAACAAACAAACAAACAAGTTAGCATAGCATAGCTGCAATTAAAACATAGCATTACATTAAGAAAGATATCTAAATCTGATAAAATAAACTAAACTGATCCAAGTTAAATTAAATGAGATAAAATATTAAAATCAAATTGAATACAATGAACTAAAATTAACTCAAGAAAATTAATTAAGTGAATTGAAAAAAAAGAGCTCAAAAATGGCGTGAATGTTTTGTAATCATCTGTCTCAATGGTACTGTCACATGAACATAACATTTCCATCAGCCCTTTTCTCTATCAACAATTTGATATGGGAGTAGATGGTGTGGGTGGGTGGGGGGTGGGGGCGACACCGTGTAGAAGAATTATGAAGGGCAAACTTAACAGCACAGGTAACAATAAAGTCATTGTCACGTACACACAATTCAAACTTAAATGTTCAGCCAAAGAGCCTACAGAGAGAGTTCAAAGGCACAGTAAGCCTCCCGTAAACCATCACAGAGCTCCCCGAGCGTCTACATACAGTACAAGCATACTTCCATTTGAACGCTCACCGAACGGGAACATCCTGGCTGCTTTCTGTCGAGCGTGAGAAATTCTCAAAGAATTTATTTTCGTAGACTTGTTCCTCTACAACAATGGCGCCTCGTTTTGGTGCTGGACGGCTGTTATGAATCACGCCCGGACAGTAAGCCTTCCGTAAACCATCACAGATACTGTCAGGCTTAATTACACACAGTACAAACACCCTTCCATTTGAACGCTCACCAAACGGGAACATCCTAGGTGCCCTATGTAAAAGAGCGAGCAATTTTTAAAGAATTAATTTTGCAGATTGTCTCGAACACTTTTTGGACCCATCCAAAACTCAGGTCAAAAATGAGTTACTTCCCTTCGGGTCTCATTCTATTGATGTAAACTGGCCATAGCCGTGGATCGATGATTATCAGAATGTTTTTGGACCGTGGTGCGTTTTTGCGCTAGACCTAACTTTTAAAATCTAAATGATAAATTGACAGCTTGTTACACAAACATTCTTACAAAAGAATTCTTTTTTCATCAAGACAAGATCAGTACAATTCGAAGTTGTGAAAGTTTTAAAAAAGAAAAGCCCGGAAGCAGGGTCACGCAAGGGTCGTAGCAGACGACGGTTTTTGCATATCGCCGTTCCTAAAAACAGTCAAAAGCTATCGCTGGAGTTCTTGTGAACCACAGCCGTTTGTTTCGTGCATAAAAACGTGCTATTTTCTTCATTTTCCTTTTCATTACTTTATTGTCCCATCGCTGGGAAATTCGGGTCGCTTCCTCCCAGTGGAAAGCTAGCAGCAACGGAGTCGCGCTACCCAGGTGTCTGCGTGTTTAGGTGTATTCAGCCACCTGCACTTATGGCAGAATGACCAAGGTCTTTTACGTGCCATTGTGATGACACGGGGGTGGGACATGGCTTCCGTCTCTGGGTCTGCACATAAAGTTGACCCGTGTCCGTCCCGGCCCGAATTCAAACCTGCGACCTTTCGATCACAAGTCCAGTGCTCTACCAACTGAGCTACCGGATAAGCTGACATCGAGTCGCATTCATATGACTAACTGACGACTACATTATGAAAAAGGGAAACTGGATCACACGGGTTCACGATGGCTCAGGGGTAAGATAAACCACGCAAATATAAATTCTTTGAAAATTGTTCGCTCTTTACGGAGGGCACCCAGGATGTTCTCAATCGGTGAGTGTTTAAATGAAAGGGTGTTTGTACTGTGTGTAAAAGCCTGACCGTATCTGTGATGGTTTACGGGAGGCTTACTGTGCCTTTAACTAGTATACAGTACCACTAAGGAGAAATTGCACAAATAAATGCAAATGGTCAGTGGGTCAACCTGAAAATCTGGCACAATGTTTTCAACAGACAAAATTTTTGCTTCCATTGAATTTTAGTGCCCTTGCACTGAACATACATGAACAAAGTGTTACATGTACTGTTAACTTTTGACAATCACGCTTCTGCATTGATCATTACCTAAGCCAATGAGATCCAAGGTAGTGAGACATCGATTGAGATTTGTTTCTGTTATGTCATCATCAGTGAAGATCTTTCTCCGGACAAGTTTCCTCATGAAAGAAACACACACCGCCATCCTGCCTTCCTGCAAAACATACACAGATAATTGTAATTGTTGCGTTATTCATCAGTTTTTCACTCAGCAGAAAGACTTTCATGACTGTACGAGACAGCGTGCACATGCATGTGCGTGTGTGTGTGTGTGTTTGATGAGTCAAGTATGCATACATGTGTGCTAGTGTATGTCTGTCTGTCTCTCTACCTGTGTCGGTGTGCATGCATGCATGTGTTGAGTGCAGTTTTTGTATTAGCTGCTGCAAGGTCATTTTCTTTTCCCTTTCTGCCTTTTCCTCCCTTTTTTTTTGCCTAGAGGGATAATACCCAAGGAAAAAAGCCCTCAAATATCTTCGGAAGTCATACAGAAGATTCTGGCACTGTTACAAATAATGCCACTGCGTAGGAGGACTGCCTTCACTTTGCAAAAGGAAGTGTTTTAAAAGCCTAATTAAATGTTGTAGAATAGGCAAAGAAAGAACACTATTTGTGATGATTAGTTTGGGTTACTTCCACTCAGTTACTTCCCTTGTTTATTTCGAGATTTTATATATTCTTTTGAAGTCATAACCACTCATCTCCTAGTCGCCAACCTGATTGCAACCCAAGATAGGTTTACTCGTGCATCCACCTTAATCTTCATGATCAGAGTTTCGACATTCTTAAAAAAAATTGTAAGTGCGTGTTAGCTCAGTTTTCAGTACTCGTAACACACACATATTTTTTTCAAGCCTTTTTTTCATTAAACTCTCACAAACAGATTCAGAATTGCAGACAGTACAACTCATGGGTGAGGTATACACAAGTGCAATTTTGATGACTTGATAAGCATCTGTACACAATTTTCAGCTATCTCCTAATATAATTAGTCCTTATGGAAGTGACATCACATACTGAAAGGAGAGTGAACATCTGTGCAATAGATTCATTCAGTGTGGATGATGAACTGCACACAGGGCTAAATTAGGAAAATTGCCCAATAGTTACTGCACTTTACGGCTTACAAGGATCACACATCAGCTGCAACAATCATTGTTGACACAACATAGTATTCACTGACATAATTATGAGACGTATACAGCTGATAAGCCGCACACATTAAAGTCATTAAACAGGAACAAAGTAACCTTTTTTTGTTCAGTGGCTTTTACCACGCTGTTAGAGGGTGGGACAGTTCCTAGGCTTGGCAGAGATAAAGCGGACCCGTTGTCAGTTGTGGAAGGAGGGCTGCCCACCTTGGCTAGTGTATCGCAAGTCTTTATCCTGGTCATAATTATCTTCCATCTGACACCGCAAATTGACTGTACTATTGCTGCACTGAGGGCCACCTTAACTTTAAGATAACATTCAGGGCGTCACTGTTCTCTGTGTGTAAACACCTGTTCTCTTTGTCAGTGGATGTTTAATTACTTTATTATCACTGCTGACGTTTTTGGTCATGTCAGAAGTACAAAACAACTTCAGAATTTTTAACACACACACACAATGATCATTAAGCGAAGGGATGCAGTGTTTTTCCCAGACTCATGAGGACAATAGGTCAGTTAAGGACTTGAATTGGACATATATATGTTTTAAGTTCTAAATGCTCTGACTGCAAAAAATGTTCTGCCAGATCATAGACCATTTATCCTGGACCGCCAACTAGCTCTCTCTCAGCTCTTTCTCTCTATTACGAGGTAGCGCCTCTCGCATTTAGGAACCTACGCTTACATGGCCTTTCAGAAATCAGGGGGACGTGATATCCGGTGTCGATTGTAAACATGGACGAAGTTGCCGAGGTAAGTTCTACTAATGCTAAAATAAACTCAGCAAAAGTGCATATGGAACATGTTTTTCGATGAGTTTTGTTAAGTTTAGTTTGGAGTTTTGGAAAATCCAGTTCATTGTCACCTCCCATTGTCACAAATAACTGGAGCGTGCTTTCTTTTCACTGTCTTCGAATCGCTGGCCTTTCAAACCGGACGCGACGCGCCCCTGAAAGTCGAGAGTCGTAACCTCGAAGGGTCACGTGACGAGTTGGCGGTCCAGGCTATTTGGTCTATGGCCAGATAGACCTCCTATACATCAAAACTATTCGACCATATTGACTGGCTACAGGTTAGAACAAAGCGTCAGTTCAGGTAAAACAAGTATGCATTAATGAGGGAAGACCGAGGCCTGAGAGCAACACTGATGATGCTCGCTGAGATATATATAGCTGTCCTGGAGAAAACCTGCTTATCACTAATTGCTTGTCGTGATTTCTGAGAATCTTTGTCAAGTGTCAAATGTACGACAGAGCTATACCATCTCCTTGACAGCTAAAACCAGCTTGTCAACTACACTGCATACTCTATAAAACCAAGATCATGTTCAAAGAAAATGTCAATCCATGAAAGTTACTCTTAAAACAAATAGACACTGTGTGCACTTAGGTGAATCCGACCACTCTTTTTCACAACCGAAATAAAAGACAATCATCTTTTCCACATCACGAGCGTGTTTTAACTATCATCACTGCTGACTGTAACGATGGTAGCTAAATGTCAAATGAATACACAATGGCAGATTTTCTCTGCACGTACAAAAATCAAATAAGCTGTCATGAAAAAATTATTTCTTTCAAGCAGCGAATCTAATTAATAGTAGAAAATCAATAACCCACCTGCAGACCCAGCTGTCCCGGACACACAAGCGAAATGGATACTAAATACAACAGCTGTCATTGAGTGCTGTGGCAATTTAGCAAACAAAATATCCCTTATTCAAGACACAGGGGAAAAACTGTGAAACAAGCGCCCACATATTTTAGCATAAGTAACACATAGAGCCAATATCCTATGCTATATCACCCACAAGCTGTTACTCATCAACATGCATAAGCAAAAGGCCTACACAAAGCTTCAATCCCCAGAGGGTCTCATTAGCATGACAGATTCTTCTTCTGCGTTCGATGTTGGTGGCCGTGAAGCATGACAGATAAATACAACACTTTTAACTTATGATTTAAAAATAATCTTACTGTTTCATCTGAATTTGTATTAAAAATTGTTGTGCAGAGGTAGTGTCCGACATATACGTGAGCGTCATTCAATGCCCATTGCCATTATCCTTTCCTGGTTAAATTCAGAGCCAAAAAAAAAGAGGGGAGTTCTAACCTATGTGTTTGCATAAGGCCAAAAAAAACAAGAAGAGCAAACGCTCGATCGAGTCACTTTCGCAGTTCTGAATATTATATGAGGCATCAGATGGACAGGAAGAAATTGCTATTCACAACACAATACAGATGTAAATAATTTGATGTAAAGAATAATCCTATAAAGTTTGAATCAAATCCGATGAATAGTTTCAGAGATATGATATTTCAATTTTTTTCCTTCAAGACATACCTGTGACCTTGAAAAAGGTCAAAGGTCACCAAAGCAGACGTCAAAGTGTAGAGGTCACTGGGAGTCACGTTCACATAAAATTTGAGCCCGGTCACTTTTATAGTTTCCGAGAAAAGCCCAACGTTAAGTTGTGTGTTGCCGAACAGAAAAGGCTAGTTATCTCCCTTGTTTTTCTGATAACGTTCGTAAAAGGCTACAGATGTAAATACTTTGATGTAAAGAATAATCCTACAAAGTTTCAATCACATCCGATGAACTTTGTCAAAGATATAAAATGTCTAATTTTTCCTTTGACGCTGACCTGTGACCTTGAAAAAGGTCAAAGGTCAACGAAACCATCGTTAAAGTGTAGAGGTCATTGGAGGTCACGACTAAACAAAATATGAGCCCGATCGCTTTGATAGTTTCCGAGAAAAGTCCAACGTTAAGGTGGTGTCTACGGACGGCCGGCCAGACGGCCGGCCGGACGGCCGGCCGGACGGCCGGCCGGACAGACTAACACTGACCGATTACATAGAGTCACTTTTTCTCAAGTGACTCAAAAATAGTCTGTTTACGGTAACCCGACCGACCCTATTTTTTTCGCGCGACCCTAGACTTTTTTTTGGCATTTGGGGGAAAAAAAATAAAAATAACGTAAAAATATGGGTTTTTGGAAGAAAAAAAAAATCCCGACCTACCGACCCTATTTTTTTGGCCTATGTTACCGTAAACAGACCTTTTTTTTGGCCTAATAATATATGTGTGCATGCATGTGCGCACGCGCGCATGTGTATCCACTGTATGTGTATGTTTGTGTGTGTCTTTGTGTGTGTGTGTGTGTGTGTGCATGGACATGTGTGTGTTGCTTTGTGTGCGTGTGTGTGTGTGTGTGTGTGTGTTTGTGTGTGTGTGTGTGTAATCTTCCCTCTGTCTTTCTGTCTGTCCCCCCTTCCTATTACAGCCTATCTGTATCAATCAATCAATGAGGCTTATATCGCGCATATTCCGTGGGTACAGTTCTAGGCGCTCTGCAGTGATGCCGTGTGAGATGAAATTTTATACGGCCAGTAGATTGCAGCCATGTCGGCGCATATTTACCTTTCACGGCCTTATTCCAAGTCACACGGGTATGGTAGACAATTATTAACTGTGCCTAAGCAATTTTGCCAGGAAAGACCCTTTTGTCAATCGTGGGATCTTTAACGTGCACACCCAATGTAGTATACACGGGGGGTGGTTCGGACACCGAAGAGAGTCTGCACACAAAGTTGACTCTGTGAAATAAATTTCCGCCGAACCTGGGATCGAACTCGCGCTGACAGCGGCCAACTGAATACAAATCCAGCGCGCTACCAACTGAGCTATATCCCTGTATATACATGTTTGCCTATAAATATGTATATTTAAAAACGATAACAATGAAAATTAAAGCTGTCAGTGAATTTAACTCCTTGTCATATTCTATTTAATATTTGCCACCACGATTACATATTGTAAAGTCTGGCCAAGCGGCAGTTGGAGGACGTTTTTAATTATTGAACAAAAGATAGAGGCAACTTTTATATAACTCAAAAGAAGAAAGTTTGTTTACTACGATTAATACTATCTTTTGTTAAAATGACTTGATTCTAGGTTTCACAGTTTGAGCCCTGTACACATAATTGTTCACAAATCAAGAGGAAAACTCTCACATTAATCATTAATACCTGAAACGAGCCCTATGCACAATGTCACATTTGAATATATTCATTGGAACTCTGGAATGCAGTGAAACAAAATGATTTGACCGGACTACATGTGTACATGTATATTCATTATTATTTTAACTTGTAAGACTGCACAGCAAACATTTCTAGGAGTATCACAAGTCATATAACTCAAAATATGCGCCCTGTGAAAACTGTATGACCTGTATTTCTTTTGATGTTTTGTCTTCCTTGTCACATTTCTATTGTTTATTTCAAATCATTGTCTTTTCTAAAAAAAAAGTAAAATGTTTGTTTCAGATAAACAATGTCTTTTTGATTGAATTTGCTTCATTTTTCATTTACACAGTCGTGTCTTTCTATTGGGTAAAAGAAGAATTAAACCGCCTGCGGAGGGGTAGGGAAACAAACATACTTGCATTTTACAATTACTTTCTTTTTAGTTGAAGAGAATTTTCAAAATTCCCATCATTATACTCTAGCTCCTCCCACACACTAAGCCCTTATCGATTCCCTCCTCTCTCTCTCTCTCTCTCCCCCCCCCCCCCCTCCACATTGGCACTGGAGGAAAAGTGTTCCACTTTCCACAGACACTGATATCAAAACAGTAAGGATAAATAGAGAATACTATACATGGCTTGCTGTGTCGTACCACAGGCGGAAGGTATCGTCCACTGGACTACTACTATCACAGAAAGACTACAAGGTACGTCACTCACCTTCGAGTCTTCTGTGTTCTTGGAGTCGCTTCCTGGGGAAAAATATTGTTCAAGACGGTTTGCCTCTTCCTACAGTCTGTGTAAGGTCAAATAAATACAGTTGAATGATTGTTTGAACTATATGCACCTTTAGTTTTCAGCTTCCGTTCGCTGCAGGTTGTTTTTAACCATCATTTGGACAAATCTTCGTTTGCGAACCGCTAATATCCACTTGGCGGCTAATTATGCATCCGCACCGAATATGCATACCAGCGCTCATTGGTCTAAAACATATGTAAATATTGTGCAGCAAAGGGAAGCTACCCACGGGAGTTTTCACTTTCGGTATTAGTGAAGAACCGTTTGCCACTTCATTCAAAATGAGGAAAACGTTTCAGTCGACCAATGAAAATAATCATCGAATATCCTGTTATTAACCAATGAGCGCTGGTATGCATATTCGGTGCGGATGCATAATTAGCCGCCAAGTGGATATTAGCGGCTCGCAAACGAAGATTCGTCCAAATGATGGTTAAAAACAACCTGCAGCGAACGGAAGCTAAAAACTAAAGGTGCATATATAGTTAAAACAATCATTCAACTGTATTTATTTGACCTCACACCGACTGTAGGAAGAGGCAAACCGTCTTGAACAATATTTTTCCCCAGGAAGCGACTCCAAGAACACAGAAGACTCGAAGGTGAGTGACGTACCTTGTAGTCTTTCTGTGATAGTAGTAGAGTAGTCCAGTGGACGATACCTTCCGCCTGTGGTCGTACCAGATTTACACGAGTTGTTTTTTAAAATATTGAACTGCGAGCGAAAGCGAGCTGTTCACTATTTGAAAAAGCAACGAGTGTAAATCTGGTACGACACAGCAAGCCATGTAGTATTCTGTTAATCCTACATACTGTACTTACGTGTATTTTACTGAAAATGTCCTGCATTCGAGGCAGCTAAATTGAAGACGCTTGTTTTGGAACCTCGATCTCTTCTAAAGCCTCGTGCAATCTATTACGTCAAAGCAAAGAAACGTCACTCTGAAAGTGTGCGTGACGTGTTAGTTCTAAAGATTCATCAAGGGTAATTAGCGAGCGCAATTTGTGTTTCTATAATGACGTTTGTCTCGGTGACTTTGGCATCATACGCAGTGGAAAAACAGGTCCCTGCCAGACTTGCTTGACATGACCTCATTTACATGATATACACACGTGTGATTTGAACGATTATTATCTCACAGGTGTCTCTCTCACGTATGTAGGATAAAGTAGTAGAATACTTAGATAGACAGGCGCCTGTGCAGTCTCAGTTTTTGGCATGCTTGCGCATCAAGGGAGACAACTCGGACAATGTGACATTTCCACTTTCAAATCCTTAGTTTTATTATCATACTATAACTTACAATACAGTGTTTATGATCCAACACGAAAACTTCCACACAATTTTACACAACGAGCAATTTCTTCTTTTCCAAAAACGGAATACGCCACATCATCAAAACCCAAGTGCAACAACAAAATAGACACTTGACAGTAAAGTGGCATACTGCCGGATGTACTACAACTACACCACGCGAACAGCTGTGGTCGGAAAAATAGTGAAGGGCTTTTACTTGGCCGAACAGCTTTCTTGTGCCGTTTTGTAATTGAATCTAATCAGAATCTAAATTACAGCTTCACCACGTAGATAATACTCACGCGCGTGTGTCAACCTGAAGTTTGATTCAGGACCATTTGTTTACAAACGTGACACAAGAGTTTGCGTGCTGCTGTGGCACCACTGACCGCGGCATGGCCATGCAAAGCACGGGGTCAGAGTTCATTCTGCATGCGGAATCAGCCACAGACAAACCGGCCACAGGCGCGTTTACCTTTGTTACGCGTAAGCTGTATGGCAGGTTGGAATAACACATGTTTTTATTTATTTTTCATTTACACAGTCGTGTCTTTCTATTGGGTAAAAGAAGAATGAAACCGCCTGCGGAGGGGTAGGGAAACACTCAGGCTGACACACCCTTGCATTTTACAATTACTTTTTGTTCAGTTAATCGGTCAGTTCCCTAATGATCCAAGCAAATAAGAGAACAACGTTGAAGTGACAATGACTAGGTTTAAAATGTCCCTTATCAGAAAGTTCAACCTCAGTCCTTTGATGTTTATTAAACACATTTTCATATAAAGTTGGCGCTTCATAAGGAAAAGTGGCTTTGAAATTGACCCTAATCCTTCTTTGGGCTCTGTAAATGTCGTTTGGGGCTATGGTTGTAAAACGGTATCTACTGGTCACCCCAATGTATAAACTGAAAACTCTTTCTGCACCAGAACACGCAGAAAGGATTGTATCTGCCTGATGTCTGATGCTTTTCAAAATCCCCAACCACTAACACCTTCAAAACGGACATTAACTGACACTGTTGTTTTTCCCTATATAATCCTTACTATTTTTCCGAGACGTCGCAGGGGCGGATCAGTTCATTTTATGGGGGGGGTTTCCAAAAGTATATTGTGAAGATATGGGTGTGAAGGCGCGAAGCGCCGAGCCGACGGCGCGAAGCGCCTAGCTTGCTAGGGGGGTCCGGGGGCATGCCCCCCCGGAAAATTTTGAAAAAAAGGATGCAAAATGGTGCAAGCTGGTGCATTCTGAGGATGATCATTACCAGTTCCAGGCAGCAGATTTTGTCACTGATTAATACCCACAAAATTGAAACTCAACCCAAAAAAACACACAAAAATATTTTTATTTTTTGGCTGGGGGGGGGTTTCCGGAAACCCCAGAAACCCCCCCCTCGTCCGCCCCTGCGTCGTCGTGTTGTGTATTTAGCTTGCCACAACCTCATACATGGTCCTAAAAGTTAAAGTTGAAGAAAATACTAAAGATAAATGAACAAGCTGACGCAGTGTCATTCGCACCGTGAATCCCCCCATGGGAACATACTAAAGTCTGGTTCCAAATAGGCTCAATTTCCTTCTATTTCTTTGTATTTCTGCCTCGTAGGGGTAGGGGTGTTCAAACCAAAGGCACCTTTAAACCAAAATTCAAATCACACATCTTACAATACTAAGACACTCAGCAGTAAAAGGGTGTCTGCTGGTAAAAAATTCCAAACAATCCTAAAAGTACTTCACTACTAAAAGTGCTTTTAAAAAGAACCGTTATTTTTCCCTCTATATTCAGTATTGTGTTTTCTGCGAACATGTAGTCTATTTAGATGGTTGTCGTGTGCACTTGAGTTGCTAAAGCGTTTTCAGTTGGGCATATGTCGTAAAGCAAAGAATTAGCCCTTTGAAAACCATCAGAACTGTCACACAAAAATAACATTTACCTATCTCACCAACTGACCAAACATAGGGCTTTTCCTTATCACTGTTGTAAATGATACTTTAAAGAGCATTATTTCATTTTTCAACACTGAGTTGAAGGACAACCTGGACTGCCGTATATTACAGCTGTTTTACAATCAGCCAACATTTTCTTAACAAACGTATGTTAAGAACAACTCCCATAGTGAAATTGAAGGAAAACAAAGTGAAAATCCCCCTGCCATAGAGGAGCTAAAGAATCAACAATAAACGACTGCATGGATAGCTTGATGCACGAATGCATTGCGGACATGTTTGAAGGGCTCCTCTGACCTTGACATTGAAGCGAGGTCAACCAAAATGGTATCAGAAGATAAGGCTTTCTTTTTCTTGTATACCATACAAAACTAAGCCCGCTGTTTTTAATTTGTTTTCCAGAAAACTGGCACAATGTGAAATTTTGCAGTTTTTAGACCATGCACATTCATTCTCCCTGTGACCTTGACCTTAAGGTAAGGTCAAGGTTCTCAAGTATCTTTTTTGAGCTCTTGGGGTCATACAACATTTTGCAACATTTGGTGTTTCTTCACTTCATAGCGTTCGAGAAAAATCCAAAGGTAATGATTTGTACAGACAGATGAAGACGGGCAACGGACAACGGCTGTACGACCAGGGTGAGTATGTACGCTCACTTTTGCTACACATGCGAGTAGCGGCTATTATTCGTTGTTCACAAAACATTCCTATATAATGTTTGGAAACAATGGTAGGGATAAAAATCAACCGTTTCCAAATGTGCTAAAAAATCAAAAAGACGCGTTCTATAACGGTCAAACGGTCCCTTAACAGACTTGGGCGGGGTCGTCTGACGGTTGGCAGACAGCACAAACACCCTGTGACTGCTCGCAAGGAAAAAATAAATCTGGATGGCAGTATGGCTACAACTACGTCGTTTAGTGTAACCATAACCCCTAAATGTATGAACAGCAGAAAAGGCTGTCTTTGACGTCACTGTATAATAAGAAGCACAAAAGGGATTTTTTGGAACTTTCTCTTGGTTGGAGACAAACATGTCCGCAATGCATTCGTGCATCAAGCTATCCATGCAGTCGTTTATTGTTGATTCTTTAGCTCCTCTATGGCAGGGGGGTTTTCACTTTGTTTTCCTTCAATTTCAATATGGGAGTTGTTCTTAAACATACGTTTGTTAAGAAAATTTTGGCTGATTGTAAAACAGCTGTAATATACGGCAGTCCAGGTTGTCCTTCAACTGTAAAAATGAAATAATGCTCTTTAAAGTATCATTTACAACAGTGGTGGCTGTTTTCACAAGTATGCTACAAAAAACACGACAATACATAATACATAAGGAAAAGCCCTATGTTTGGTCAGTTGGTGAGATAGGTAAATGTTATTTTTGTGTGACAGTTCTGATGGTTTTCAAAGGGCTAATTCTTTGCTTTTCGACATATGCCCAACTGAAAACGCTTTAGCAACTCATGTGCACATGACAACCATCTAAATAGACTACATGTTCACAGAAAACACAATACTGATTATAGAGGGGAAAATAACGGCTCTTTTTAAAAGCACGTTTAGTAGTGAAGTACTTTTAGGATTGTTTGGAATGTTTTACCAGCAGACACCCTTTCACTGCTGAGTGTCTTAGTATTGTAAGATGTGTGATATGAGTTTTGGTTTAAAGGTGCCTTTGGTTTGAACACCCCCACCCCTACGAGGGAGAAATACAAAGAAATAGAAGGAAATTGAGCCTATTTGGAACCAGACTTTAGTATGTTCCCATGGGGGGATTCACGGTGCGAATGACACTGCGTCAGCTTGTTCATTTATCTTTAGTATTTTCTTCAACTTTAACTTTTAGGACCATGTATGAGGTTGTGGCAAGCTAAATACACAACACGACGACGTCTCGGAAAAATAGTAAGGATTATATAGGGAAAAACAACAGTGTCAGGTAAAGTCCGTTTTGAAGGTGTTAGTGGTTGGGGATTTTGAAAAGCATCAGACATCAGGCAGATACAATCCTTTCTGCGTGTTCTGGTGCAGAAAGAGTTTTCAGTTTATACATTGGGGTGACCAGTAGATACCATTTTACAACCATAGCCCCAAACGACATTTACAGAGCCCAAAGAAGGATTAGGGTCAATTTCAAAGCCATTTTTCCGTATGAAGCGCCAACTTTATATGAAAATGTGTTCAATAAACATCAAAGGACTGAGGTTGAACTTTCTGATAAGGGACATTTTAAACCTAGTCATTGTTACTTCAACGTTCCCTTCACTAAAGTGGCTAAGATGCCTGGATCATAACTGAACACTGCATTTCAAGTTAATGCCGTTCGTCAGTTTATGTTCAGTTTCACGTAGCGATTGGCTAGAGAATACTACATGGCTTGCTGTGTCGTACCAGATTTACACGAGTTGTTTTGAACTGCGAGCGAAAGCGAGCTGTTCACTATTTGAAAAAGCAACGAGTGTAAATCTGGTACGACACAGTAAGCCATGTAGTATTCTGTTTATCCTACATACTGTACTTACGTGTATTTTACTGAAAATCTGCACTCGAGGCAGCTAAATTGAAGACGCTTGTTTTGGAATCTCGATCTTCCTTATCTTCTAAAGCCTCGTGCAATCTATTACGTCAAAGCAAAGAAACGTCACTCTGAAAGTTTGGCGTGACGTGTTAGTTCTAAAGATTCATCGAGGGTAATTAGCGAGCGCAATTTGTGTTTCTATAATGGTTTGTCTCGGTGACTTTGGCATCATAAGCAGTGGAAAAACAGGTCCCTGCCAGACTTGCTTGACATGACCTCATTTACATGATATACACACGTGTCACGTGATTTAAACGATTATTATCTCACGGGTGTCTCTCTCATGCACGTAGGTTGGATAAAAATTGTTCCCGCACACTGACTCGATGTGACTATGCGAAATTTCAGGCGAATCGGCCGAGATAGGCCTATCGCCTATCATCAACCCGATTCCTTCACTGCGGCGTATAACTGCCGAAACGACCTAAAATACGTAATGATGCCTCAGCTTCCCTGGACTTGGATCAGTGACCCGGAACGAACACAAGATAAAGAGAGGAACTTTGTTGCAGCCAGCAACTTTCTGCGCACAGCCTATTTCAGAGCCGGTGTAACGATTTCATATTTCCCCCGCGGTCATATTTCCCCCCGTCGATATATATGCTCAAGACTGAAATGTTGTTTCCTGGTAAAATTAAGAAGTGAAATTATTTAAAGGCATATGTACGCGCTCCCGTGTTTACAAAGTGTAGTTTGCCCACAATCGATGTCAAATGCATCATAAGGCCATATAATGACGATATGTCGCGATGCGCGGACCATATACATGCATTACAGCTTGTTCTAGCCTCTGAAAAAGTGAGGATGTCAACAAAGACGCGGAGTTATTTCCCTTGCGTCAACGTTCCCTCTGTTGGCAAATCTATAAATAGGACGATCTAGATCAAAATAAAAATTAAAATATCTCAACATTTAAGGGGTCCTAGACCACAATATTTTGCAGGGAACTTAATTTAGCATGTCTCCAGCTGTTGGTAAAGCAATTAGCGTGTATATTCATCGAGTTAATATGCCTTTAAGGACGAAAAACATGTCAGTAAATAGATTTCAGCCCAAAAATCGATTTCTTCGAAAACGTGTACCGAGTCCCTTGAATAAGAATGGAAACATTTTAGGATCATAATAAAATTTCTAAGTTAGATATGTGACAGGGCGACCACTGAGTCACCAATTATAGAGTTAAGTTTTTGTCATTGTCCAGTCTAGTGTTTGTAGTTCATGTTGCCGATCGCTTTATGTTTTGTGTAATGCCATTATCTGTTCAGTCTAAGTTAAATTTTGACGGGTGGCACATGTCCAGTCACCAGTACTATTCCTAAGCGCACTTAGCGGCCGTCTTTGTCCATGTTCTGACTAGTCTTTGCCTTTGAACTTAAGCCGCTCAGGCTCAGAGACGGGTAGCCGCTGGCCAGCAGGTGGTCAGTTGCATAACTTTTATGGCCTAACCGGGGGTAGCTTCCCGGAGGATGGAGGGACGGGCACTGGGAGCCTAGCTGCAGGTGTTGTTATGTAATATGGCGGCCTGTCTGTCGGCATGTAGCAGTGGTTTTTAAGTAGGTGTTAGGCTAATTCCTTTGAATTTGATCCGGGTAGATCAGTGATAGACGATGCATGCCAGCTGGGCTCGAATGTTTTAGTCTTTACCCCCCCCCCCTTTCCTCTTGTCTTTAGTTTAACCAATGAAACACGGAACCTGCCGCTTAGAGTGTCGTGGTTACTAAGATGTTGATTGGATGTTTGTGACTCTAGTCTGCGCTTAGAACTGTAGGCTACCCACGGACAGAGACGCGCGATATAAGCCTCATATTGATTGATATTGATTGATAAAGTTGCTAGGGACTACTAAGAAGAGAACTCTGAGAGACGCGAGAGGGAGTGGACATATTTACACCCCCGGTATAGGGGTGTGTATAGGATTCGGTCGATGTGTTTGTTTGTTTGTTTGTGTTCGCATATAGATCTCAAGAATGAACGGACCGATCGTCACCAAACTTGGTGAACAGGTTCTATACATTCCTGAGACGGTCCTTACAAAAATTGGGACCAGTCAAACACACGGTTAGGGAGTTATTGCTGGATTAAGATTCTACAAGGACTTATAGAGGGACATATTAATGGTCAAAGGGAAATAACCTTCTCAGTTGGTGGCAGTGAGAATGGTTATTTCCATTTGACCAACAGGGGTGTTTTTCCTACCTCGGAGGAATTTCTTGTTTGTAGTGTGTTCCACTAACTGACGAGATGTAGTTCAACTATGTATGTTGTGGCTTGTGGCCACCCGGCTTCGGCTGGGTAGGCGAAGATGAGGAGGGAAGCGAACAGAGGAATAAAATTTGCCATGCCAGTATTCTGCTGTTGTCACATCTGTTGTTGGACGGAATGGAGAAAGAAAGACGTGTATTCTCTTCATACATGTGTCCGTGAGTGATAGTCCAGAGAGAGTCCGTAACACATCATCACAAAGAAAAACAAAAGAATCTGATCTTGTTTCTCCGAACCGGCCTTCTACAGATACAACAAAATTGGTTGGACAAATTTGGACCCATGAATGTAAGGTACCCAAGGTCGCTCATCAGTACTATCGAAGGGTGTTTTTTTGTTCAGTGTGGAGTTTATACAAGATCAACGAGGCCGAGAATCGAAATAGGACCATGGGGAGAGATGTTATCGTCACACCGGCACGGCCGCGACATTGTCGGAACTCGATCGGCGGCACGTGCAACCGTGACCTGGAAGAGGAACATTTTCGAAATTTCTAGTGTGTGTTTGGCATCAAAACACTGGCCTCGGAAATCATAAGATGGCGGAAACTCGTTTGGTTGTCTTGCAAGTGTCTATTCTTTAAAATTAGGCGGGGTAAAAACTGACGCTTTTTCTTCGGGTGCCTGTGCAGGCTACCATCCTGAATGAAACTATATGGAACCACAGTAACCGGCTTCTATACTATATACGGCTTGTGTGTGTGTGTCTGTCTGTCTGTCTGTCTGTCTGTGTGTTCGCGATGCACGGCCAAAGTTCTCGATGGATCTGCTTCAAATTTGGTGGGCATATTCAGGTAGACCCCGGACACAATCTGGTCGATGAAAATTTTCAACACGTGCTCTCAGCGCGCAGCGCTGAACCAATTTTGGTTTTTATGGTTTTTCTGTACATCCATTCCCAGTAACTGTTCCTTATCTTCTCCAGTGTTTTGCGCGTTTATCTCCCTTCCTTCGTGTGGCGTCAATCGCGGGTACCCGGCGAAGCCGGCGTACGGTGCACAACTCATCGGCTCTACTTCTTCCCGGCGAAGCCGGGTATTCATACTCCGTCTCGCGATCATCCCGGCGAAGCCGGTACACGGCGAAGCGGGTAATCATCTAGTTTCTATATATATATACTAGTGTCTATCTGTCTGTATGTTTGTCTGTCTGTCTGTCTGTCTGTCTGTCTGTCTGTCTGTCTGTCTGTCTGTTCGCGATGCACGGCCAAAGTTCTCGGTGGATCTTTTTCAAATTTGGACACCGTATTCAGCTACACCTCATCGATGAGATATTTCAACACGTGCTCTCAGCGCGCAGCGCTGTGCGCGCTGAACCGATTTTTTGTTTGTTTTGTTGTTGTCGGGATCCACTACCAGTAACTCTTCCTTATCTTCTCCAGTGTTTTCAGCCGCGATTATCTCCCTTCCTCCGTGTGGCGTCAATCCATATTCCCGTTACTAAGGTCACTGCACGTTACTATTTTTAGAAGGTCTCCAGTGTTTTGCGCGTTTATCTCCTTTCCTTCGTGCGCCGGCGAAGCCGGCGTACATCCGGCAAAGCAGGGTCCCAGGCGCAGCCTGGTATTCGGCTCTACTTCTTCCCGGCGAAGCCGGTACCCGGCGAAGCGGGTAATCATCTAGTCATATATATACCTACGTACGAATTTGAAGCTCGGTTTAATATGAAACGCCGGAGAGATAAAACAACGGTTGTCTGTATGTCTAAAACCGGTCAACTTGATCACTGAACCGGTCAAACCAATAGGCCTATCATCATAGTCAGTTGAACATTTATTAATTCCACTACTATTGGTTAATCATGACGCCGTATTTCAAATTAAATTATGATGTGAACATGCAGTAGGCCTACCAGTAGTCTCACCGGCTGCTAACTGTTTTCGTGAGTTCCCGGCAGAAATGATGATAAGGCTACACTAGTCACAGTCGTGCTACAGTCAACCAAACTCCCCTTTTTAAGATCCCGTAACTTTAAGACTCCCTCCTTTTTCTCAGATGTTCTCTTCATAGTCTCTGTAAATTAACTCACAATTTAAGACTCCTACTCAGTTTTAAGACCCGATTTTCTTAGATTTGTTTTAGGTCTTGGAAGGGGGATTCCCGCACTGTACTGATTTCATTGAGCGGGCATCGAGCGGCCGACCCACGCACGCGCTTTCCTTCTACGCCGTCAGTCCGGCTTACGTCCGTCCGCTGTCACGATTTCATCTTTCGCCTGTGGACATATTTCCCGCCCCTCGACATATACTCAAGACTGAAATGTTGTTTCCTGGTAAAATTAAGAAGTGAAATTATTTAAGGACGAAAAGCATGTCAGTTTCTTGCATGTGAAGAAAATTGGTGGTAAAATGTAATAGATTTCACCCCAAAAATCGAATTCTTCGAAAACGTGTACTGAGTGGTTACGTCCCTTGAGTAAGAAGGAAAACATTTTAGGATGAATCAAATTTCTATAAAACAAATTGGTTGGACAAATTTGGCCCCATGAATGTAAGTTACACAAGGTCGCTCATCAGTACTATCGAAGGGTGTTTTTTTGTTCAGTGTAGAGTTTATACATGTACTTGATCAACGAGGCCGAGAAGCGGCGAAATATCAACACGGCGAAAGATGAAAACGTCACACCGGCTACATCGAAAGTCACAGTCACAAGCTCAGTAATTAGTGCGGCTTTACTAGTATCCGTCCGGTCAGTCATGTGCCGAAACGGACAGTCGCAGTCTTCACATGACAGGCATATACACATTGGAACCTGTGACGAAAGGTCAAAAGTGACCCTTGTGGACTTGCCGAGTGTCCCTACTTTGGAGGTGGCCTGTAATGACAGGTAGTGTCCACTGAGGTAAAGAGACAACTCAAAGAGTCTTTCCTGAGAGCAGGGTTTTCTCTGGGTCACCAGAGGGCAGCCAACATCAAGTTCCACCGACTGTATTTGCATCAAAGTCACGTTGTTTTATTGAGAAAGGAAAAAATTCTAAACAGACCGATTGCTAACATTCCGAATAGTCACACTCAACATTATTTTACAGCTGTGAACAAGTATTCTTTTGATGAAACAGAAGTGACAGATTCTTCCGGATACGTTGAAATTTTCACAAAATACTAATAATTTTGAAAATCACTCTCTTTGTAGAAAATTTGGTGAACAATTTTTCAAATGTGACGAATAAGAACAAGGAAAACAAAATATGCTCCAACTGCATGCAAACAAAAGTCATAATGGGGCACATAAGTCTTATTGGCCGTGAGGCCTAAGCGGAACCGCCGGTGCAACACGAGAAAATTACTCCCACGAGATTTTTACTCCGGAGTAAACATTTCGTACGAAAAAGTTACTCCCTTTACGAAAAAAGCACTCCCCCATTACACGAGAAAATTACTCCCCAAGACAGGTGAGTTCCGAGTAAACATTTCGTACAAAAAAATGTTACTCCCCTGACGAATAAATAACGAATAAATTACTTCACCCTAACACAAGCAATTTAATTTCCCATGCCAGGTGTACGAAATTTTTACTCCCTTGTCCCCTGTTAGTCTTGGTGGTGGAAGGAGGGTAGCGCGACATTCGTGTGCGCGAGATCACTTATTGGCATTATCCCTTCTCCCGCATCCCATTTTTGCGTACCGACGAGATTTTTACTGGAAGTAAAAAAAATGGGGAGTACTCATTTCGTGGAGGGAGTCATTTTTTCTTGCCTTGGGGAGTTCTTTTCTCGTACGAAAAGTGTACTCGGAGTAAGAATTTCGTACGAAATATTTACTCCGGAGTAAACTTTTCGTGGAGTAAAAATTTCGTGTTACACCGGGCCCACATTACTTAAGTCATCAACTCCGACTAGAACTGACAAGCACAACAAACACTGAATGAAAGGAAAGAAACGTGAAAGTCTTATTTCAAGGTTACTATTGTCAACATTTGCCGTAAATGAGTTCTGCATGTCACCTAGCTGAATGTATGTAAAGAAGCGTGAAACAATCATTATCACGGCTCAGATATTGTCGTTAAATGTATCATCCTGACCGAGCTATGTTCCTGTGTCTGGACATTTTGAAGTACATGCATTGCATTGCACTGCCTTGTCGATTTCCACTCACTGTACTACAGCTCCCTGAATTATGAAATATTTACAGTTTCAAACACAAACACTGAGGGACTGATGGGGGGGGGGGGGGGGGGAGAGACAGACAGACAGACAGACAGAGACAGAGAGAGACAGAGAGACTGATGGGGAAGGGGGACAGAGACAGAGAGAGACAGAGAGACTGATGGGGGAGGGAGAGAGAGAGAGAGAGAGAGCGAGACAGAGAGAGAGACAGAGACAGAGAGAGACTGATGGGGGGAGGGGAAAGAGAGAGAGACACAAACAGAGAGAGAGAGAGAAGGTGAGACAGACAGAAACAGATAGAGAGACACAGAGAGAGACTGAAGTGAGACAGACAGAGACAGATAGAGAGAGAGAGAGACACAGACAAACAGAGAGAGAGAGAGAAGGTGAGACAGACAGAGACAGATAGAGAGACACAGAGAGAGATTGAAGTGAGACAGACAGAGACAGATAGAGAGAGAGACAGACAGACACAGAGAGAAGGTGAGACAGACAGAAACAGATAGAGAGAGAGACTGAAGTGAGACAGACAGATAGAGAGAGACAGAGAGAGAAAGTGAGACAGACAGAGACAGATATAGAGAGAGAGACTGAAGTGAGACAGACAGAGATAGATAGAGAGAGAGAGACACACAGAGAGAGACTGAAGTGAGGCAGACAGAGACAGATAGAGAGAGAGACTGAAGTGAGACAGACAGAGATAGATAGAGAGAGAGAGCTCGAGATTGAAGTGAAACAGACAGTGAGATAGAGAGAGACACACAGAGAGAGATTGAAGTGAGACAGACAGAGACAGCTACAGAGAGAGACACAGAGAGAGACTGAGAGGGGGGGGAGAGAAAGTGAGACAGACAGAGACAGATAGAGAGAGACACACACAGAGAGATTGAAGTGAGACAGACAGAGACAGATACAGAGAGAGACTGAAGTGAGACAGACAGAGACAGATAGAGAGAGACATACAGAGAGAGATTGAAGTGAGACAGACAGAGACAGATACAGAGAGAGACTGAAGTGAGACAGACAGAGACAGATAGAGAGAGACATACAGAGAGAGATTGAAGTGAGACAGACAGAGACAGATAGAGAGAGACACAGAGAGAGAGATTGAAGTGAGATAGACAGAGACAGATAGATAGAGAGACTGAAGTGAGACAGACAGACTGAGACAGATAGAGAGAGAGACAGACAGAGAGAGAGAGCAGGTGAGACAGAAACAGATAGAGAGAGAGAGGGGGGTTTATGAAACAGACTAATAACTGGGTGCGCTGAAGGAAAAATACGTATCAATGAATTATGGGTTCAAGTATTTTCTTTTATTTGGCTTGTGAATTTAAAAAAACTCTCTCTCTCTCTCCCTCTCTCCCTCTCTCCCTCTCTCTCTCTCTCTCTCTCTCTCTCTCTCTCTCTCTCTCTCACTCTGTTTCGTTTTTTCTCCCATTGTCTTCGTGCTTTTTTGTGGCATTCTCTGTGTTTGTATAGATAATAACTATGTTCATATGAATAATGTAGAGTGGTCCCTAATCGGGCGAGGCACGGTCTAGGTATAAAAATGTAGTTTTGTATACACTGACTCACTCCATTACCTCCGAAAAAAACCACCCCACAAATCTCCCTTCGACAGACAATTTCAGTCGTCAAACAACATTTACCAACCACCGAGCACTTTATAATAATTGAGTTTTAATCTAACTAAGTCATACCGAATAAAAGTCTTACCTTTTTGTGACACTGTATCACCTATAGCTGCTGTTCCAGTCAGCACAAACTCAACACAGACACACGGACACTCACGGCGACTGTGATCACTGAGTATAAATGCTTTTTTCGCGTATCAGTGTTTCACACAAGTAATACTGACTTACAGCCAGTTATAGCCAACACGTGATAATGCGATAACGATATGTTTAGGCCTACCTTATGCCGTTCAATTAACATGTCATTAACGTTCTACCCCAGGGTGAAGATGAAGCGACCTATTGACCTACTATAGCTCACAACCCCTCTTAACAGCTAATTGACTTGTGCTTATATTGTTTTGTGAAGCTATAATGATCAAAGATTGCTTTGCAACTCGAAGAAAAAGCAATTAAAATGTCATGCTGCTCATTCACGTCAGAACTGAAAAGTAGCTGGTCAAAAATGGGTTGAAACTCGATGAAAAAGTAATTAGAATGTAATGATGTTCGTTCACGTAAGAAAAAATATTAGAGACTGTAGACATCTGGAAATTCTTTTGATGGTCAACTTCTGGTGCGTCCGTCCAGCATTCAGCGTAATCAGCGATTGCGGTGTGCTCGTGGATACATTTACGAAGGTGAATCGTAAGTTTGCAAGCGGACAGCGTCCTTTTGACATCATCAACTAAGTGCCCCCAACCACAAACACTTAACACCACCCCCTCCACACCCCACCCCCCCCACACTCTCTCTCACACACACACACACAGAGAGTACTAATAACCATTAAACAAACATAAAACAGACAATTACACAAGTACCATTTACCATCAATTATATTTGCCTGTTGTGCAGCTTGGTGGTCCACTTGAAAGACCACTAGGTCGAAGTTCTCGTGAATATATCGTTTTGTTCATAATTTAACATTTCATTGACTGCATTTAAAAATAAAATGTTTTAATTGTTTTACTAACAATTTTATTAAAGAATCTTATAAAACGACTTTATACATTGCCCTCAGTGCCGTGTAAAAGACCGGAGATGCGAAGCATTTTAACCTGTTGTAGATTACTGACGCAGGTTAGTGTTTATGTTATTACTTGGTTATACACATGAGTGGGTTACTGGTGAGAGGTTGAACTCTATCTCCATCTATGTTTTGTGGTAAATCTTGGTCACGTTATAACCCCGCGACAGTGAAACTGCTTAACTGGTGGACGGAAATGTTTTGACGCAACGTGACCCCGACTGAGTGACCCAGCGATCCGTTCTGGTTTCACACCAACTCATAAGAAGAAAATTAAATTATTAACATCAACAGGGGCGGAAGTTATGCTAAAATGAAAGAAGGGGTGATGTACGGGCACTGCTTTTATCCAGATTTTCTGAACATTATGCCACAAATGTAGCTATCACGCATATTACATTTTTTTTTAATCTAGAAGGACTATAGTTGTGAAACAAAACGCTCAAAAACATTGCAGCCGTGCATGCATGCAGGAGTTATCGGTTACAGATGGATGCTCTTCATTCATGGGCTGAAACTCCCACGTTCACTCATGTTTTTGCACGAGTGGGTTTTTACGTGTATATGGACGTTTTTATCACTCAATTTAGGCAACCGTACGCCGCTTTCGGGGGAACTTGAGCTTGCTGGGTATTTTATAACTTCCCACCAAACTCTGACATGTATTACAGGATATTTTGAGAGCGCACTTGGTCTTGTGCTTGCATGTACACACGAAGCGAGATAAGGGACAGGCAGGTTATGTCTGCACATAAGATGACCTGGGAGACCGGAAAAATATCCACCCTTAACCCACCACTGAGCCGCGGCCAGGATTCGAACCGCGGGCGCGACCTTCCGCATAGGAGGCCGATGCGCCCGTCCGGGCCACTCTTCTGTTGTCACACCCTTCATCTTCAGGAAATGTAGCCGGGTTGGCTGTACCCGTTCCAGGCATGCTGAATTTTCAGTATAATTGTCTTCATCTTTGATGTATTTCTGCAATGCGTTAATTGTCTTGGAGCGTTGGAACATAACCACACTTGTTATTAACTGTGACAGAAGCAGTTCTGAGTGCAGTGTGTACTTTAAAGTTTATTCAAATGCATCATGAAAAACACATGAACTGTACTGAGATCAGTGCTAGTAAAATTAATATTTGCATGTAGGTCCAATAGCTAGTGTACTTTCAAGTTGTGCGTGTTGTTGGGTCCGCAGACTCCGACACACTTTGATATGACACACAAGGTCCCAAAGCTAGTCCTTACAGGCAAAGCTATTTTTTGACAAGACGGTAGACAGGTGTACAGTACTTCAGCTCAGTTTACAGCATGACTTGCTTGATCCTAAGATAACATCATTGTTATCACATGGTTGAAATTATGCTACGTAATAAGGTCAAGTGATGAATTAATTCACCCGTCTATAAGCTAGCTGTGCACGAGTTCAATAAGGCCAGGTCTAAGGACTCGATAAGCCCTGTACGCGTTATCCGACATCAATTTCATGCAATGATCGACTTAAGCTGAACACAATAACTTACTGTGCAGTAAAATAAGTATCAGTAATGTACACGCGTGTTGAACGGTGATAATAAAAATACAATCGTTAGGCCAGTCGGGGTTTGTCAAGTGGGTGTCATTCCTTTTGATCGGGTAGATCATAGGAGATGCCAGGTGGCTTGGAAGGTTTTGGTCCCTTACCCCCCCCCCCTCCATTCTTTGTTTACTTGTTACACCAATGCGATGTGATGTCAGTTTTGTTAGCTAACTGTTGATTGGATGTTATTGACTCTAGCTAAAGTTGAATACTGTAGCCTATGTACATGCTAGGGTGTGAGAGGGAACCAGTGCCCCACCTAGTGATCGAGTGCCACAACCCAGACTTTTCCCTTAATATATATTGGTTTTAAACTCCTGCTTCCGGATTATACTGCAATACACATTAAAACATGATTAAATAAACGAGAGGATCGTGTTTGCGCATGTTCTTTATATTTTTTCTTACAATGATGTCACTTTTAAACCTTTTAACAGCCCGAGGTGGTCCTGAGTTTTATCTTTTTTTTTTAAACGAAACTATAATTGATATAAAGTCCATGTTCTTAATGGTCCTTCCCCTAGGAAGTCAACGTATATAAAGGAAATATTATTAATACTCCTCTTACAAGGACCTTAACATACATCTCTTATTGCCCCCCCCCCCCCCCCCCCCCCTGTACTCATGGAGAGTGGGTCCGGAGTCCCATCACGGTCGGGCTTGCTTGACCTTGCCCTTTTCTTTTCCTCCCCCTTTTTTTTTTTTTTTTTTTTACATTTAGTCAAGTTATGACTAAATGTTTTAACATCGAGGGGGGAATCGAGACGAGGGTCGTGGTGTATGTGTGTGTGTGTGTGTGTGTGTGTGTGTGCGTGTAGAGCGATTCAGACCAAACTACTGGACCGATCTTTATGAAATTTGACATGAGAGTTCCTGGGTATGATATCCCCGAACGTTTTTTTCATTTTTTTGATAAATGTCTTTGATGACGTCATATCCGGCTTTTCGTGAAAGTTGAGGCGGCACTGTCACGCCCTCATTTTTCAACCAAATTGGTTGAAATTTTTGTCAAGTAATGTTCGACGAAGCCCGGACTTCGGTATTGCATTTCAGCTTGGTGGCTTAAAAATTACTTAATGACTTTGGTCATTAAAAAACTGAAAATTGTAAACAAAATATTTTTTTTATAAAACGATCCAAATTTACATTCATCTTATTCTCCATCATTTGCTGATTCCAAAAACATATAAATATGTTATATTTGGATTAAAAATAAGCTCTGAAAATTAAATATATAAAAATTAATATGAAAATTAAAATTTCGAAATCAATTTAAAAACACTTTCATCTTATTCCTTGTCGGTTCCTGATTCCAAAAACATATAGATATGATATGTTTGGATTAAAAACACGCTCAGAAAGTTAAAACGAAGAGAGGTACAGAAAAGCGTGCTATCCTTCTCAGCGCAAGTACTACTCTGCTCTTCTTGTCAATTTCACTGCCTTTGCCGTGAGCGGTGGACTGACGATGCTACGAGTATACGGTCTTGCTGCGTTGCATTGCGTTCAGTTTCATTCTGTGAGTTCGACAGCTTGACTAAATGTTGTTATTTCGCCTTACGCGACTTGTTTTTAATATCATATTATCCCAGTCCTATCCTTAAAGGTGGTCGTCTACATTTTTGCTTATTTTCAATAATCTTATGGTTAGATTTCGCTAAAAAGTTATGTCAGATGATGAATGAACCATGGGGAAGAAAGTTATAGAAAAAAATATGTAAAAAAAGATTTTATTTATGGGTAGCGTGACTCACGCTTCCAATATTTTGTTTTCTGTTTGCTGAGAACATGTGCTTTGCCTAAAAATACTGACCAATCAAATTCATGTCACTATGCTTATAGCCACGCCCAAACAAGTGCAGCAACAGTTTGACACTGGAGCGCTGTCCACGCTTTTTTTTAAACGCACGGGATTTGAGAGGAGTTTTGAGCTTGGCATTTTCCAAATAAGGATGTCCTACTATGAGTACTACGCTGGAATACTACAAAGAATTTTCAAACGGCTACACTGTGGCTTCGTCTTTCCTGATCATGCGAAAGGGGGTGTATTGTTGATAATTGTAGATACAGTAATAGACTCTGCATTTTAATGGTCAAATGGCGATTTCGGTATAAAAATGTAGACAAGGACCTTTAAGAGGCAAACAATCTATGCCTGTAGGACATTAATATATCTTGTTAAGTTAAGAGAACTCTGAGAGACACGGGAGAGAGTGGACGTTTTGGTAGCATGCTCCACTGACTGAGGAGTTGTAATTCAACTTTGTATTGTGGCTTGTAGCCACCGGCTTCGGTCGGCCGGGTTGGCGAAGAGGAGGAGGGAAGATCGAGAGACACAAAAATAAAGAAAGTTTGCCATGCCAGTATACTGCTGTTGTCACAATGTCATCTGTTGGGTCCGTGAGAGATTGAGTCCAGAGAGAGTCCGTAACACAAGAGAAGAGAAACAAAACGAGAGTTCCCGAACCTCAACATTGAAAAAGGGGCAGAAAGGGAGAGAAAATGATAAAATAAGAGAGAGAGAGAGAGAGAGAGAGAGAGGGGGGGGGAGAGAGAGACTGACTGACTAATTAGTTTTAACGTCCTCATAGGCCTAGGCCTGATCTTGGGAGAAGAGAGAGAGAGAGAGAGAGAGAGAGAGAGAGAGAGAGAGAGAGAGAGAGAGAGAGAGAGAGAGAGAGCGTGAGAAAGAGGGGGAAGAGAGGGTGAGAGAGAGCGCGAGAGCGTGAGAGAGAGCGCGAGAGAGAAGGTTAGTTCTTATAAGGGGGTGGGGTATAGTTGTGGGAGGGGGACAAGGCAAGACAATAATTATACAGTTCTGTATTTTACGAGGATAATAGAATGCAGTGATCTGCTCTTTTACATTTGACCATCACCCCACTAATCAACTATGGCTAGAGAATAAACATATCGCCACGGAGAAAAAGTAATTAATAACACAAAATATATGCACATGCACGAAATGCATTACAGATTACAGGAGTGGGAGCATGTGTAGTGGGTGTAAAGAAAAACGAAAGCGAAATGCAAGGAAAGAATAAAGCGTAGAAAGAGAGTAACATGGATGTCCATTTAGCTCATAATGTCACACGTCCTCATTTCACGCCTTGTCATTTGCTCCTAACCACTGGCCAAAACGCGGGGAGCTTTGCATTCCACAAAACTTGTTTGCTTTTGTTTTGCTTGTTTCTTTGCTCAGTTTCCTATTTGTAGTACACCTTAAGAGTAATCATCACCTCTAAAAAAAACTCATAACCATTGATCCCAACCTGTGCCATGCATGTGCTATGAATTTGAGGATATGTATGGCACTATGCCATACATTTTAAGGGTGCATTTGTCATGAATTTTATGGATATAGGTGCAATGATTCTTGAGGATGCGTTTGCCATGATATTTAAGTATGCAAGTGCCCTGAATCTTGAGGATGCATGTGCCATTAATGTTAAGAATGTTTGTGGCACAAATGCATTTCATTTCTCACAAAGTTTGACACAGAGTACACGCTGCTCGAGTCTCCTTTGCAGTTTTACATACACACACACACACACACACACACAATAATGAGTCGCCCTCTTATTGCCTGGTTCACAGATGCATACGCAAATGTGCAAACACACACATATACACAAACATTCTTTTTTTTCTGTCTCTAGTTCACGCAAACAGAACAACCACAGCATTATCCATGACATCTAAACAGTTTATTACAAAGTACCATGAAATAGTTTCCAACATTAAGCTCCTACAGAAATTAATCTTGCAAAGCCCCAAATTAAATAATTAATATAGTGGGGTACATCATGTATCCAAAACGATGACAAAAAGTACAATGTACACCTTGCATTCTAATCTAGTTTCATGGTAATGTTTGCTGAGATGCTTCAGACGTTGTGTACTGCCGCTACAGATGTCTAAACTAACTATCACAGGTCACAATGAGCGTTTCTGGGGTGATAACGCGAGACAACTCCTGTGATCTTGCCGCGAGGTTCCGCCTGTTACCATTGTCTTTTTACCGTATAAAATGCATGACTTACACACGAACTGTTACCAAAGCGACATGCTATTTGGGACCAATGCACGTTTTTTTCCTTTCTCGTGTGATCTTGCCGCGAGGTTCCGCCTGTTTCCAGCCGAAAGAAAAAAGGGGCATAACCTCACCAGAACCGCCCATTCTATTTAAATGTCATTCTCTCTTGTCTGGGTTATATGAAGTCTGCAGGCTGTTGTTTCGTCAGCTAACAAACAGAGAACACCTCTGAAGTACAAACATTCCCAACAAATAAGGACACCCTCAACACAGCCAAAGTAACAAATCGGTCACAAATTATACATTTTTCAGTAACACCATGCGTATATAATGGGAAAGGTATCACAAAAAACCTATCAGTCGTTTAAGCAAAATAAAATAAAATGCAAAAAAAACAAAAAACAATGGCCACAGTCCGCACCTTTCATTGTCCGCAGAGAAAGATGACTAGCTACAAACAAGGAATAGATCTAGACACATCACTTTTTGGCGTTGATAATGGTAATAAACTCAGGTTTGAGCGAGGCACCACCCACAAGAAAACCGTCGACATCAGGCTTGCCGGCCAGCTCTTTGCAGTTGTTGCCGGTCACAGAACCTGCACATGACAAGAGTGAAGACAAACTTATCTCTGGAAAACAGCTGACATCGACACTGAATGCAGTAAACTGGAATGTAAGTTTCACTGCGCCTGCGGTTTAACTTTTATGGGCCAGAATATGCTTGAAAATCCTTTTGAACCATGGCCACCAAATCTATAAAACGTTACATGTGGATACTCTTCCCCGGTTCAAACCTTTATTTTCCTCTACCACGTTGCCTGTTAGAAAGGATTCCAGCTTTTGACATAGCAACATGCACCCATGAATTATAAAACGGCACAATATTATTTAACTGAATTCTCAACATATATGTGAACTTGGCACTGTATTCTCATGGACGCCAAATAGCAAACTAGCTGAGGACTTAGCAGTGGGTACATATTTTAGGACATGAGCTCATAATGATTACAAAAAACTCGAACCCTTATCCCACCAGATGCAGCAAGATGTTGAACCCCTAATTTTCACGTAGAAGGCATACGTCCTAACCACTAGGCTATTGCATCAGTCTCTTCACAAATCCATACATTATCTAAGGTAAGAATTAACTGCTTACCGCCATACAAGATCCTTGTGGAGTGTGCAACCTCCTCTGACACGTTCTTGGCCAGCCAGCCTCTCAGGGACTTGTGAACGTCTTGTGCTTGATCGGGGGTGGCCGTCTTTCCTGTGCCAATCGCCCACACTGGCTCGTACGCTATCACCACGCGCTTCCAGTCTGACACGTTGTCTGTGAATGAAAAAAAGTGAACAGTGAAATTTGACTGCACATGTCCTTTAATTAAACAGTAGAACCCCCCTTTTAAGACCTCCCCCATTTTAAGACCTTGCGTTTTCAGATTTTCTGTTCATAATCTCTATAAATCTACCCCCATTTTAAGACTCCCTCCTTTTTAAGACCTGATTTTCTTAGATTTTTGGAGGTCTTAAAACGGAGGTTCCACTGTACTGCAATTAACAGTCTATCTTACACACATAAGGTAAATATCACTGCAATCCACAGTCTATCTTACACACATAAGGTAAATATCACTGCAATCAACAGTCTATCTTACACACATAAGGTAAATATCACTGCAATCAACAGTCTATCTTACACACATAAGGTAAATATCACTGCAATCAACAGTCTATCTTACACACATAAGGTAAATATCACTGCAATCCACAGTCTATCTTACACACATAAGGTAAATATCACTGCAATCCACAGTCTATCTTACACACATAAGGTAAATATCACTGCAATCCACAGTCTATCTTACACACATAAGGTAAATATCACTGCAATCCACAGTCTATCTTACACACATAAGGTAAATATCACAGCAATCAACAGTCTATCTTACACACATAAGGTAAATATCACTGCAATCCACAGTCTATCTTACACACATACGGTAAATATCACTGCAATCCACAGTCTATCTTACACACATACGGTAAATATCACTGCAATCAACAGTCTATCTTACACACACAAGGTAAATATCAGTGCAAACAACAAGAGAGCAGCGAGATCCTACCAGCGATGTGTTTCATCTGCCTGAAGACCACCTCCTCTGTTTTGTTTGCCTCCCTCTCGTCAAGCTTCTCGCCGATACAGGGGATGAGGTTCATGCCCTGCTCCAGTGCAAACTTCACTTTCTGTCCGATCAGCTGCAACAGAAAAATACACAACACATGAATGAACCCAGGAATGTACTGTTTGGTGTGTCATTGCAAGCAGTTTCAACAGCCATCTTACAAAAAAAATTTTTCTGCGTTTAAAACCAATGCTCAAGGCATTCAACACAGAGCCATGCTCACAAGGGAGGTTAGATTTTGGTGCAACAAACTCATGAAGAATAGACTGACTATTCTCACAATACCCCCCCCCCCCCCCCCCCGAAACACATGTAATATACAGATACAAAAAACAAACATTTGCAATAACAGCATATATATTTTCAGCTAATTTCAAAGGTGTCTTCTCATATACAGTGGAACCATAAATCCTTTTAAGCTAAGGCTAGAGAATAAACATCGTCACAGAGAAAAAAATAATTAAGAACACAAAATATATGCACATGAAATGCATTACCGATTACAGGAGCGGGAAAATGTGTAGTGGGAGTAACGTACAACAAAAGCGAAAAACAGAGGTCAAACTAGTCAGACATGGTGAACAGAACAAAATCAGAAAAAGTAGGGCCCTTGAAGGAAGACGATGTGTGTATGTGTTCCCATGTATCAGCGTACATGTATGTGACTGATTCAAGTGATACTGACCTCATCTGGCTCATTAAAGACATGCCTCCTCTCTGAGTGACCCAGGATGACCCACGTCCCGCCGCAGTCTTTCACCATGCCAGGGCTGCACATTAGTGAAAAACAAATTACAACACTCGGCTATCAGTATTGAACTCAAATTTAAACCTAAGCTTTGCAATCACATTGGTGAGCCTGCATACTTTTAGGTCAAGGCTCATGAAACCAACAACAACAAAAACCAGTTATATAAGACAGACCCTCAACATCTAATAAACTGCCTGTAACTAGTGCTATTATGGACGAGACTTCTACATTTGCACCTTGTTTAGACTGGGACCACCCACGCCATTCCTTTAAAAGGACTAATGATTGTGATTGACAGCCAGGCCAGCCATTATAAGTCATTACTCCTGTGGCCCAGCTGGTGGGGGTGAAGACAGCAATTTGTACCGGAAACTTTCTTTCTTTATTTGGTTTTTAACGTCGTTTTCAACCGTTCAAGGTTATATTGCGACGGGGAAAGGGGGGAGATGGGATAGAGCCACTTGTTAATTGTTTCTTGTTCACAAAAGCACTAATAAAAAAATTGCTCCAGGGGCTTGCAACGTAGTACAATATATGACCTTACCAGGAGAATGCAAGTTTCCAGTACAAAGGATTTAACATTTCTTACATACTGCTTGACTAAAATCTTTACAAACATTGACTATATTCTATACAAGAAACACTTAACAAGGGTAAAAGGAGAAACAGAATCTGTTAGTCGCCTCTTACGACATGCTGGGAAGCATCGGTAAATTCTTCCCCCTAACCCGCGGGGGGTGGGGGAGCATCGGGTAAATTCTTCCCCCTAACCCGCGGGGGGTTTACCGGACACAGTCTTTTCCTTTCTGCACACTACTAACAGATAAACACCAAGAGCAAATTCTAAAATCTCATCTTTGTTTTGGTTGCACTGAATAAATACTGCAAGAGGAACAATGAAAGATCAGTTACTAGTCACACCGACTCATCCCCAGTTGTTGTTAGGTGTACAACAGGTTTCTCCAAAGGGCAGTGCAACTGAAATACAGCAGACTTCCACTAACTCGCGGTCCACTAAATCGCGAATTCGGCTATATCGCGGAGACCTCTTAGACACCCAAAAAAACAGGACCGACCTTTTAATTTTTTTTTAATTATTTTTTTTTAAATATATATATTTTTTTTTTTACAAAATTATTCACGTAAAGGCCAAAAAATAGTACAAATCATGAACATTTTTTCTATCATAACCACGCTATCTCTCTCTGGGTCCGATAGCCTTTCATCATGCAGTAAATTGTCATTTCATCTTATCAGTCTCTCTCTCTTATGATTGAAGAATGTTTGTGTAACAAGCTGTCAATTTATTATTTAGATTTTAAAAGTTAGATCTAGCGCAAAAACGCACCACGGTCCAAAAACATTTTGATAATCATTGATTCACGGCTATCGCCAGTTTACATCGATAGAATGAGACCCGAAGGGAAGTAACTCATGTTTGACCTGAGTTCAGGATGAGTCCAAAAAGTGAGACAATCTGCAAAATTAATTCTTTAAAAATTGCTCGCTCTTTACGTAGGGCACCTAGGATGTTCTCGTTTGGTGAGCGTTCAAATAGAAGGGTGTTTGTACTGTGTTGTAAAAGCCTGACAGTATCTGTGATGGTTTACGGGAGGCTTTCTGTCCGGGCGTGAATTCCGGTATTCATAACAGCCGTCCAGCACCAAAACGAGGCGCCATTGTTGTTGAGGACCAAGTCCACGAAAATAAATTCTTTGAAAATTTCTCACGCTCGACAGAAAGCAGCCAGGATGTTCCCGTTCGGTGAGCGTTCAAATGGAAGTATGCTTGTACTATATGTAGACGCTCGGGGAGCTCTGTGATGGTTTACGGGAGGCTTACTGTGCCTTTAATTGGACCCCAAACTGCATCGCGAATCGGATATATCGCGATCAAAAATCCTTGGACCCCAAAGACCGCCAGTTAGTGGAAGTCTGCTGTAGTTTGATTTTTAAACATTTTGTTTGTTCGTTCATGGGCTGAAACTCCCACGGCTTTTACGCCTGACATGGATTACAGGATCTTTTTCGTGCGCACTTGGTCTTGTGCTTGCGTGTACACACGGGGGTGTTCGGACACCGAGGAGAGTCTGCACACAAAGTTGACTCTGTGAAATAAATCTCTCGCCGAACGTGGGGACGAACTGACGCTGACAACTGGATACAAATCCAGCGCGCTACCGACTAAGCTACATCCCTGCCCTACTTTTGAACATTGATTTCTGGCCTTCCGCTGAAGCCATTATGCAAATCATAGCTGTAAGATTTAAATAATAAAAAAACCCACAACCTTCTGCTGATTTCAACAAAAACATGAGATGCATTACAGTGGACCCCCCCCCCCCCCCCCCCAAATCTGAGATAATCAGGTCTTAAAAGGAAAGGAGTCTTAAAATGGAGGTAAATCTAAAATCTGAAAAAATAGGTCTTGGGGAGGGAATTTTAAGTTGGGGGGTCTTAAAAAGGGGGTTCCACAGTACCCCGCCTGAAGTTGGTAAGGAATCGCATACCTGACTTCCCCTGTGAAAGCCCCGCTTGCCACTTTGTAGCAGTTCTGTGCTGCCACGCCAATCTCCTTTTTCAGCTTACTGCGAGTGAACTCGATGTAGATAGTGGGAGGGGCAACAACAACCTCTGCACAAGAACACAGTAGCATTTACGGTTAATCAAATAAAAAGAACTATAACAAGGGAAACAACCTCTGTTAATTTGCCTTATACATGCACAAAACTGATTGTCAGATTGTCTCCCCTGGAGACAATTTTCTGATAGGCATATAAATATATATATACATCATTACATGTATGTTGATTCTCTGGGTGTCAGTCAAGGGTTTAACCCTTACCTTTGTGCGATTCCGTATACAATACTGTGCTACTGGAAAATTAACAATTAACACTAGGAGTATGAGACTAAATGACCGTTTTCTCTTCTGTTAGTCATTCTCAATTGTGTCTCTGCTGATAGTAATACTGTCCAGTGCTTCAAGTACAAATGGACAATTTTCAGAAATAACTTTGTCAGCTAGGATTTGTTCAAGAGTTGCGCCCCACTAACAAAACCCTGTACAAACAGGCAACACGTGGTCGGGTCGGTTTAAACAATGATTGCAGCAAATAACTGACTCCAATGTGTATGTAAGGCCAAAAAAAAAAAATTGTCTGTTTCTGGTCACCCGACCGACCCTAAATTTCGGCGCCGACCCTAAACTTTTTTTTTCCAAACTCAAATTTTTTGTTGTTGTTTTTTTGTGGTAAAGGACAGGGTGACAAAATGAACAACAAAAACGTGTGAAAATGAAAGTCCGCTGACGATTTGTAAATGTGTTGAGTGTCTTGTCTCTATGTATAGTGAATCCAGTCTCTTTGCGCGATTTTTAAAGTTAGTTTTATTGGTCTACATTTGGGGTATAAAGAAAAAAAAAATCCCTACCTACCGACCCTATTTTTTTTAGCCATGTTACCAGAAACAGACAAAATTTTTTTTTTGGTCTAAATTGTAATGCCATTTCCAATCGATATTCTTTCAAAAATCTGCACATTGGAGCCACGTACGATTCACTGGATTGCTAAGCAAGCATGTCAGTTTTACAATCCCACACTGCCGTGACCTCGACCTCGAGCAAATCACATTGTTGAGTAACAACTAACATTGGGGGTAGCGATCGATCCAGTATTAGTTACTATCAGGGGCGGACCTAGTTGTGAATAAGGGGGGGTTCCAAATTGGAGCAGTGGTCCAGGGGCCGCTCAGGCCCCGGTGGGGTCCAGGGGCAAAGCCCTGGTGGGGGGTCTGGGAGGTGAAGCCCCCCAGATGCTGAAGGAATTTTATTTTTTTAGGTCAATCGGAGGCCTCTCCTGGAAGATAACAAGGTATCTATTCAGTAAATATGCGTGTACAAATATGTGCACCTTTGACTTTGAGAAGGCAATGTGCTATTATATATGAACTGCTATTTCAGTATAACTAATCATTTCAAAAATAATTCGGAGGGGGGGTTAGCCTTTGAGTTTCTCGTCAGTTTCAAGCATGTTGCATTTGGAAGGAAGGAAAGCACAAGCGCTTTATATTTTTACCAAAAAAAAAAAAAATTAAAAACGGATAGGGGGGGGGGTTCCGGGCACCCAGGAACCCCCCCCTAGGTCCGCCCCTGACTATTACCGTAATTAATTGTTAACTGCGATGTGTTTATTTCCGAAAGAAATGGGGTCATATCAAGGGGACACTGTTTAACTGACGCATTGGAGTCAGTTAACGCTGTGATCTTATTTTTAACTGCATGGTCGACAATGTGTTTCTTGTTTGTACCAGGTTTTGTTTGTGGGGCGCAACTCTTCCATAACGCTTGTAAATCCAGACAGTTATTTCCGGAAAACATTGAATTGGTAACCACACTATTCACTTAAGCAGCTTGTTTATTTTCATCAAAACCGGCGAAAAGGTTTACAAAAAAACTAACACCTCAAGCTTCGCACAAGTACAACCAGAACCAACCAACCAACCAAACAAACAGCTGGTTCACCGTTTCTTTAACTAACTTACTGTAGTACTATCAACTGTGCCACCACCCAGGCTCTCCTGACTGTTAACTCTCAGACCTCTTGAGGCTCTTCCCACGGTCTGGTATCATCAGTTAGAATAAGAGTACATTGTGCACCCTAAACTTCTTCCAGCACAGCATCCTTATGCTAATGAGTTTCACTCTGTGCTCAGCTCTGTTACTGTATGCTGCTTATATCTTATGCTCTGAATAAACTTAGTGATAGACATTCGTCAGATGTTATACTGATGTGGCTGAGAGTGTGACCCTACGATAGCCTCTGGATATAAACACCAAACACCATACTATTACACTTACCCTATTCTTAACATCTGTCGTTTTCTTATGAAGCTTTCTTACAATAAAAACAAATACACACCGCTCTGAAAATTAAAGATTCCAGAAGTACTCAAGTCTCAAACTTGTAGGAGGCGAGAATAATGTGAGACTGCTGGTGCTACTGCTAGTGCTACAATAACCAACCTGCTTTGGGGTCCAGAGCCCCGTCGTTGAGGCCCTTGATGATGCCCTCAAGAGTCTGTTTGTCCCCATTCATTTTCCAGTTGCCCCCAACGAAGAATTTTCGGTTCGACATGGTTATTCTTGATCCTCAAACGCAAGCTCCAATACAAGGAATACGTCACAGCAGCTAAACCGGCAAGTTTCACCTTGGTTAGATTTAAGGTCAAGGTCAGTAAGGCTGGATATAGATAAGTAAAGCTAACTCTGTTAGTTGCGTGTTAAAGGAAAATTCCGAATGCCAACACGAACTTGTTTTTTGAATTCCTATTCGACACCACAAATTGTTTTCAAAATATAATTTACTTTTAGAAGAAAGTATCAACAACAAACTGTTGGTGTTCGTGTTGAATACGAAAACAAATCAAGAAAGCTGTTACCAACAGTTATATCTAGTTACACAAAACCAAACAATTTGCTGTTGATGGATTATCCTTGATGTACACATAAAAGTAATTGTAACATTAAAAATATTGACATGATGCATTTCGAACATTTATAAACTATTTCAGATGGCTTGAGCTTGCTTTATTGTTTTATTTATATGCGTTTATCACACTGAGAATAAACTGTTTACTCGTAATTGGGTTTATAGACAATATATCGCGGGAAAGGTATACATGTGGCTTGTGTAACCAGCAAAGCGTGCTCGAAGTCAGATTGCAAAGCAATACATAATTTCTGGATTCTGTGCAGTATACACTGCTACAATCTTGGGGTACTTGAAGCTTCGACGACTTTTTATTCTGTGCAATATGGATTTATTGCATGGATTTTGCAGTTTATATCTTGCACTGTGTGTTGCACGGCCCATGCGGTTTTGCCTTGCCTGACCCCGTGTCAGTGTGTGTGACTGTGCCGTTGTGACTGTGTGTGTGTGTGTGTGTGTGTGTGAGTGTAAGTGCGTGCGTACGTGCGTGTATGTTCGTGTGTGTGTGTGTGAGAGAGAGAGATTCAAGGTTTGATAAAGAAAGAATTGTTAGTGCTATGGTTATTTTAAGCTTGCAAATATGTCACTGTCATGACTCATGGTATTTGTGACCTGAATAATGCAACAACTTATAAAGTGTTTTACACAGGGCCATAAGACTTGATAAGTCTGGGGATGGCCAAATTAAACTATAACATGCCTGGGATTAGTTTACTCATAAATCTATTTTGTATTTGTTTTTTGTTTTTTAAAAAGGCTCAGAATCACAATGCCACCACGCAAGAGAACTCGGCAGAGTGCAGCTCTGAATGTGCTGCCTGACAAGAACAACATTGAAGATACAGATGAAAGACAGGAGTCAGTGGCCAGGAAACTAAAGAAGCGCATGCTGGCCAAGTTGAGCAAAGATTGTGGTGATGATGAAGTACCTGCCGATGCTTCTGTCACTGTCAGGTCCCACGCATCTGTGAATGGTGAGTTGTGTACGGTAGGCTACTAAAATCTGTTGAAGAAATCACTCGATGAAACTGTAGATCTGAAAGGTAAGCAGAATAGTTCTTTCTTGTGTTGATTTTCATTGCTTCTATCAACTTTCACCATCATTCTGAAGAAATGTGCATCACAGTCTTGCAATATTAAAAAAAAAAAAAAAAATATGAAAGAAAAAGACTACTGTAAGTAACCAGTGATCAAACAAAAGCATACAAGCTGAAGATAAAAATCAACAGAGATCCAAAGTAAAGGGAGACAACATGAACTCCTTTAACCTTTTGCAGGAGTAGCTCAGCTTGTATACTGTACCTGTGTACTTTATTAGTTAATTAGTTATTTCAATCTCAGTGCCAGCCATGTTCTGCTTGCCATGACTTAATTGATTTCCTATTTAGGTACAAGTATAGTCCCATTTTCTTCTCTCAGTTTTCTTGTAGTTGTAACAGTGCCTTGGTAACACCTAACAAAATAAAGAAAAAATGTTTCAGACAGACTATATTTTTGTAACTACAGTGGAGTCCAGCTATAACGAACCTGGGTATAACGAAATCCCTCTTTTAACAAACTGCCATTGATTTCCCGGCAGACAGCCTTCTATTTCTTACTTGTTACTTTCCGGCTACATCGAACCTTTTGAACTCATTTGCATAACGAACCCCTCTTTTAACAAACACGTTTTCATCGCCCCAGAGCCGTTTTGTCTCTAAACGTCACAAGGCTACAACGAACTGATGTCAATAATTGTCTCCAAAGACAAAAATACACAAACACAAGTGCACATCGCGTGATGAGCGAACTCTGAACAAACTAACAGCGGGAGGTGAACGGAACAGATCGAACCAAAACCGAAAGTTGTGGTGACGTCATGACATTTTGCGATGTACGTCAGCGAAGCTCGTGCACATGTGGTCTGTCTTGCTAAAAACAATGGCTGACGAACATGGTTTTGAAATCTGGAACTGTTTTTGTTTTCTCCGATCCGACACCGAGTGACGCGATATAGAACCACGCGTTCGTTTGAATCAATACTCTCCTCAGGCAGTGAAGTCTCCTGAATTTCTCAACACTGTGGACAGTCCGGAGTGCAGTTATGTCCCGTGAATGAGTGAGTCAAAGTTTTATCGTGAAAACTGACGCTTTTCATGCACCTCATGGTTTGTGTCATGTGTGGTATGTAGACCAGGGCAGGGGTCAAGGTTAGTTTGCCTCTCTCTATGGATTATATTATGAAGCTGTTGAAAACATGCAGAGATTGTACTCTCCAAGGAAAGATCGATGGGACGATCATTTGAAGGTGATTGGGAAAACTTGTCTTGAGGCCATTTAGGGTTGAAAACTCTACAGCGAATTACTGATATAACGAACTAAAATGTATCTCCCTTGAGATTCGTTGTACCCAGACTCCATTGTAGTTGGTAAACACATTATTTTTTCATGACTTTGCTTGCCAGACTTTCTGTGGTTGCAACAGAATAGAAGGAAAGAAGAATGATTGAATCATTCAACTGTACATGTATCATTTCTGCATTACAGGCAGTGCAGCCGAAACCCTGTGTAACTTTAGTGCCAGACGGAGACCACCATCCTTGTGTCCTGCACAGATCATGCGTAACCTCCAGAGCAGTCTCAGCTTTGTGCACTACCTGTATGGCACCACTCTTGGTTCTCCCTCAATCCCCCTCAACAAACAGGTATGGATGATTTTCAGCATACTCTTCCTCAGAACACCAAGTCTATCTGATATTGTTATGAGTTTGGTTCTTTTCAGTTTTTGTTTAGGTTGTCGCCATAATTGACCTTGTGGAAGTGACATCACACACTGAAAAGTGAAAGAAGAGTTATCATTTTGAACTTAATTCAGTTTGATGACAAACCCAAAACAGGGCTAATCTAGTGATTGTCTAAATTTTTATACTCATTTTCTATTTATTTCTGCTTTTTTTTTTAACTTCTTTTGAAGAGTGTGAAGAGCCCTATAGTGCGAGAACTTGAAGACCTCTCACTCTTCCGAACAGCCAGCCCTTTTGACCGACGTGTCACTGCTCTCGAATGGCATCCCACAAACCCCGGCATGGTTGTGGCTGGGTCAAAGGGCGGTGACATCATTCTCTGGAACTCCCTACATCAAAACCTGAACGACAATTTCATACAAGGGGTAAAGTGATGTTTTACTCAGATACCCTGTAACTGTAAGTGTAAAGAGATCTGTCATCTTGTGTTCCCATCCCAATGACAGTTTTATACAAGGGGTAAAGTGATGTTTTACTCAGATACCCTGTTAGTGTAAAGAGATCTGTCATCTTGCATACCTATCTCAATGACAATTGCATACAAGGGGTAAAGTGATGTTTTACTCAGATACCCTGTTAGTGTAAAGAGATCTGTCATCTTGCATACCTGTCTCAATGACAATTGCATACAAGGGGTAAAGTGATGTTTTACTCAGATACCCTGTTAGTGTAAAGAGATCTGTCATCTTGCATACCTATCTCAATGACAATTGCATACAAGGGGTAAAGTGATGTTTTACTCAGATACCCTGTTAGTGTAAAGAGATCTGTCATCTTGCATACCTATCTCAATGACAGTTTCATACAAGGGGTAAAGTGATGTTTTACTCAGATACCCTGTTAGTGTAAAGAGATCTGTCATCTTGCATACCTATCTCAATGACAGTTTCATACAAGGGGTAAAGTGATGTTTTACTCAGATACCCTGTTAGTGTAAAGAGATCTGTCATCTTGCATACCTATCTCAATGACAGTTTCATACAAGGGGTAAAGTGATGTTTTACTCAGATACCCTGTTAGTGTAAAGAGATCTGTCATCTTGCATACCTATCTCAATGACAGTTTCATACAAGGGGTAAAGTGATGTTTTACTCAGATACCCTGTTAGTGTAAAGAGATCTGTCATCTTGCATACCTATCTCAATGACAATTGCATACAAGGGGTAAAGGAATTTTGCTGATTTTTGTGTACTGTAAATTGATCTGAAAACTTGCATTCTCATAAAGTTTAAGTCGCAAACCTGCTTCACTTTATAAGAAATATTTCCTGTGATTAACTTATCAGTATGAAAATAGAATAGTAATACTTTTTCCCTTTTGATTGATATGGTATATGGTCATAATGCACATTCTATTTTCAAGTGCATTAGAATAGAAGTAGGAGGAACAAGGTTGAAAAACAAAGCCAGCTTAAGGCAATGGGCAAGATGTGGCAAACAAAGGGAGTTTATAGTTTTTCAAGCGTTAGTTTGGGAGTTAATAAAGCTTAATCTGTCACACACTGCACAGATTAGATAAAGTTAGACTCTTCCGAATGGAAATACCCTCATAGCACAATACATTGTTATTGATCTCTTCAGATGTATGAATGTTTGAATATTAAATGCCAGGTGTGAGTTACTACTACTGCTACCACTATAGACCATTGTTTGTTATACAGTGTAACCCCCCTTTTAGGACCTCCACAAATAATAGAAAATCAGGTCTTAAAAAGGAGGGAGTCTTAAAATGGGGGTACATTTACAGAGGTTAAGAACAGAATATCAGAGAAAATGAGGTCTTAAAGTGGAGGGAGTCTTAAAATGGAGGGAGTCTTAAAATGGAGGGAGTCTTCAATCGGGGGGGGGGTCTTAAAAGGGGGGTTCCAGTCTGTACATGATAATGGATCTGTTTCAATGTGAACAATATTTATTGCTGTTTTTATTCTGTTAGATAGGACCAGGTGGGTCAGTACAGGCCATCAAATTCTGGCCATGGAATAGCAGCTTACTGCTCACCGCCTCCATAGATGGCCGAGTGACGCTAAATGACTTTGAGGGGAAGAACAATCGAGTTTTGTCAGACACCTTCAACTGTCATGAGTAAGTCTGTGATCGTTTCATGGAAGTTACTTTTCCCTACAAGAAAGCATTTTTTTCTCTCTAGCCTTTTATTTTGTAGAAGTGTCTTTCGCAAGCTTCTATGATCTGTTTTTTCTTATGGTTGTTCATATCTGGGTCGTAGCCGAAATGGTTATCATTTAATTAGTTTCAACTTTCATTGCAATATGTATTAGTTGGGATGCGGTTTGGTTTTCGCCAAACACCAAAAGTTATTCAATTCGCAGAAAACTTTTCTGTCATTTTGGCATAGTACGCTGCCAAAGCTTTTCGTGGTGAAATGCCACTTACGATTCCATGAACTTTTTCTTCTCGCTTCAAGCTAAGTACTGAACGGAGTCATGAGACATCATTCATCCTGGCATCTGAGAGAATTACAAGTAGTGAAATGAAAAAGTAACTTTCATCCTCTTGTTTCTTCAGCTCTTGTTGGCTTTGTTTTCATGTGCAGCAGCTCATGTGAAGGTGTTCGACACAAAACTCGACTGTGCCCCGTGTACCAGTTTGCTTTGAAAGTTTGATCGTGTAAACTGCACAGACATTTTTGTAAATTTTCATCAAACTTTGTTTTGTGAAGTTTCAGACAAAAATATGTGTTTGGCAAAACTTTGGGTGTGGAAACTAAGTGTGCCTTTCTAGCTACTTGCAGCTTTGACAAGTTCTAAACATGACAAACAACAACAACAACAAAACTGCATCTTTCACTTTGTCAGTAATACTGAACTTATAACAGCTGCTATTTAAAACAGAGAGGACCTGGGGGCAATATTTCTGGCATCAAGTTTCATCCGTCCAACAGTCAGTTAATGTTCACGTCCTCGCTTGATGGGCGTCTGACCCTTCACGACCTGACAGGTCGCTGCAATCGCATCTTGCTCAACACCTTCACATGGGAGTGAGTGTGTGGAGTGTTTGAAGTGTTGCTCTTGTGTCTTCGCCTTCTCTTGTCTCTAGATTTACCTTTGACTTTAATTTTGGTGCCTTTCGAGTATCTTGGGGCGGGGATATAGCTCAGTTGGTAGCGCGCTGGATTTGTATTCAGTTGGCCGCTGTCAGCGTGAGTTCGATCCCAGGTTCGGCGGAAATTTATTTCAGAGTCAACTTTGTGTGCAGACTCTCTTCGGTGTCCGAACCCTCCCCCCGTGTACACTACATTGGGTGTGCACGTTAAAGATCCCACGATTGACAAAAGGGTCTTTCCTGGCAAAATTGCTTAGGCACAGTTAATAATTGTCTACCTATACCCGTGTGACTTGGAATAATAGGCCGTGAAAGGTAAATATGCGCCGAAATGGCTGTAATCTACTGGCCGTATAAAATTTCATCTCACACGGCATCACTGCAGAGCGCCTAGAACTGTACCCACGGAATATGCGCGATATAAGCGTCATTGATTGATTGATTGATTGATTGATTGATCTTCTGTTCACCTTGATAGACTGTTGCTTTCTCTGCTTTGTTAGATGGTACTAGTGTGTGTGTGTGTGTGTGTGTGTGTGTGTGTGTGTGTGTGTGTGTGTGTGTGTGTGTGTGTGTGTGCGCGCCTTCGTGAGCGAGGCTGGTACTACATATTGTTCATACGAAATGACAAACACAGGTTACAAGCGATAACGCGCAAAAGTACTGGTTTATTATTTTACATCTGACACTAAGGTATCAGTAATGCATATATAGTTACAGTACTACGTAATGCGATACTACGTATTGCGATACTACTTATTGCGGTAAAAAACTTATGGACAGAAAGAAAAAGAGAAAAGAAAACAAGTTATTAGACATGGCAAAAGTATCAAATGCATTAACAAGACACGAGAAGTAAATACAAGAAAAATAAACAATCACAAGACAGGCGAAGACAAACAGACACGAAAGTTACAATTACCAAACACTCGTTGGTTAGTCCTTCAACAACAATAAAGAGTTACGTTCTGTACGTTCAACAATAAAGAATTACGTTCCGTACGTTCAACAATACCATAAGCACTAAGAATACTCAAGAAACTTAGCATACATACGTTTAAAACCAAAATGGCTACTTTCAGAAAAATACAAAACGTTGACTCATCAGGCCAGGAATACAAAGCAAACTGTCATACCAAAAAAGTCTAACGACAACGTTCCTGCGTTAATCAAAGTCACAAACAAGATATTTACTCATCCACTTTCCCTCAATAACGTTACAAGAAATAAGCCCGTTTACAAACGATCACCACAGACCGCAAGCTTCTTTTACCTAAATTCTTTTAACGTAAGGCTGAAAAAGTCGGAGAAAACGTTTCACTTCGAACTTCGTTAACCACAGAAAACACAAGTTATCATTATAAACATTAGCGACTTTCTAGCGTCTACAAAACATTGCTGTACGTTCACAACACTAGAACAGTTGAACACACAATAAAGAAACACTACAACAAGTCAGACTTTCAACTCACGTTATACATAAACAACTCACAAAGTCATTACAAAATGGCGACCAAAACACAACACAAACAAGTAACAACAAAATTACCTTATGCGCTGTGTGGGTTGACCAGCAGTACCAAAACGTGTTGCCTCACAAACGAAGGGCACAAAACGATTCACACTTGAGAAACAACTGTCTCCAAGAACATTACGTTGACGTTAAAACATAAGAAACACTCCGTTGGTTCACTTGATAACCTTCATACGTTTACATCAAAACCAAACGCTTCCTAAAACCCTCAGATCGACTGACGAGACAGGAGTCAAGCAGCGGTATTTATGGAAACAAAAACCTAACATGGAATAGTTATTCAAAAGTCAAAGGTCACCGGATTGACCGACCAACAACATTCCTAAGACAGAATCGGGTGAAACTACTATTTTACAACCAATCAGTAACCGATCACGCACTCCGTGCATGCTCAAAACTTAAAACGGTATATTTAACAGAAAGAAGACCAAGGAACTAGCTGACATCACAAAGCTAAAAACACGTGAGTCACACGTATTCTAAAACTTGCAACGCAGATTCGCAGGGCTCACCTCAAAATCAAAACACGGAAAAGAGCACGTGAATCTCACGGTGTTCTAAGACTAAACGACGCAGTTTGTGACGCTCCGACCAAAACCAGGTCACAACAACTGAACAAGGAGCACGTGAATCTCACGTAAAAATATTAACGCTCCACAAAACGGGTCACAACAAGGTGCCACAATAAAAACACGGTTTACTTCTTTTTACATCGTGCAATGGCTTGAGCAAACGTAATTACAACAAAAGTAGGTGACTGCATGCCACATCGGCATGCACACTCCCACCGGAAATTATATTAATATAATTTACTTCAAAAAACCTTTGTACAAACACATTCCTTATATCAAAAGAAGAATAACGCAGATTTAGACATTTCAAATTTACAACTCAAAACCATTGTGTTGCAAAACGTTTACACAGCAATATTACGGTTCAATCATTTTCAGTGTTTCAACACATCTCGTTTCAACTAAATGCCACTAGTCATTTACTCGACGGCATAAAAAGAACGCACCACTTAAACCATAAATGTCCGTTACATCATCTGGTATAAAAACAAACCGCAACAATCTACAACTGTCAAATTGGAAAAACACTCCAACGTTCAATGTTCTTTCAGTTCGCCTACACAGCTTTGTCTTCGTGATTTTCACGATCAACTAACACAGTCATTTTGTGAATAGGTCGCTCTAATATGCGACTATCACCAGTGGGACGGCCGTGATTGTCTAGAGCCTTTGTTCCAACATGCACTTTCACTCGTCTGACCAGTCCATCAGATCCAGGCATCACCTCGATTACACGAGCCATGCACCACTCTGATCTGCACAAGTTCTGGTCATGCAAAACAACAACATCTCCCACCTGTACGTTTGCCTGGGGACGTTGCCAGACACGACGTTTCTGCAAAAGTGAAAGGTACTGGCTCTTCCATAGCAGCCAGAATTCGTCTGCCATCCGCTGGACACAGCGCCAACGTTTCCTGGCGTACAGGTCTGGATCTTCAAACACACCAGGGGGCGGAAGGATGGCACCTGACTTCATGGTGAGGACGTGGTTGGGGGTCAAAGGGCGTGGTCCATCTGCCGATTCCAATGACTCGACAGACAGTGGTCGACTGTTCACGATGGCCATCACGTCGTATAGGAACGTACGAAGTGATGAGGTAGTGAGACGCTGGCCTGAACTTCTGAGAAGACCATTCAGGATGCTGCGTATCGTTCGGATCTGACGCTCCCAAACGCCACCCATGTGACTAGCTGCAGGGGGGTTGAACCTGAACTCACATTTGCTTTCCAGCATCTTTGATGTCAGTCGTTCAGAGTCCATCTCCTTCCATGCCAGTTTGAACTCATTGCATGCACCTACAAAGTTCGTTCCTTTGTCACACCAAATGCGTGATATGTTTCCTCGCATGGAGACAACAATGCGTAGGGCGTTGAAGGAATCACTTGACATGTCATTCAGGGTTTCAATGTGGATTGCCCTAGAGGCAAAACACGTCACGATCAGCCCGTACAAGATTAATGTCATGACCTTGACGCAGTCATCACGGTACCCTTGTTTTTTCTGGCGTTTCAGGCCCTTCAGATGCTTGACTGCGGCACCTCTGTTGTCGGGGAGGGACGGTTTCTCTGGTCGAAATGGTAAGGGCATCTCGTAGTGACCAGCTTCGTTGATCTTCACGTTTTCCTTCACGATCTTCGCGAACTTCACATCATCTTGGAACATGGATCCTGAGTCACTTGCAAAGTCTCTTTCCATAACATGTAATGGGTCAGTACGCGAGACTTCGTCCAGCTGTACCTTGTAGACGTGAGCTACACGTTCTTCTTCCCTCGATCCTGGCTTGACGATGACGCGCATGGACGAGGCTATGCCATCAAAGGCGACGGAATGCGGTGACTTGCCGACGATGCTCCAACCTAACTTAGTCTCTACTGCAAATGGCAGTCCTTGGACAACGTTTAGGGGCATGAGGGCTTCAGCGCAGTCGTAGCCAATGAGGAGGCCTGCTTCGCAATCAGGGTACAAGGGGGGCAGTTTTGGAGACAGGTGTTGGAGATGTGGGTAAGCTTTGACAGTCTCTGAGGTGGGGATATGAGTGGGGTCAACGGTCAGATAAGGTCGTGAGATGGCAGAAGGGAGCCTGACAAACTCACTGGAGGTAGGAGAGCGGACACGCAATCCAGAGTACTTCCTGCCGGAGACCACAGCATTGTCCTCAGTCAGTGTGGAGACCCTGAGTGTAGTCGGCTGCGATTTGGCTTTAACTTCTTCAGCCACTGACTGCACTACAAAAGTGGCGTTGGACATAGTGTCCAGTAGTGCGTACGTCAGCACTTCTACGTTGGGGTTAGAGTCACTGGAAACGAGAACGGGAACGATCATAGACGTGAAACCGATGCTGTTTTCCTCGCTGGCCTTAAGAGCAGACACTGTAGGGGTCGACGATGACAGTGGCTCTTGAACGTCAGCAGCAGAGGTACGGTAATTGTTCTTGTGTTCACTCGCCCCTTTGGTTTCACTCATACTGTTCTGATACTTGAAATTGTCATCATGAAGACAAGTAGGATGAGCCTTCTTGCACTTCTTGCACGTCTGTTTCTGCATACATTGACGGCTCTGGTGATCCTTACTTCTGAGACATCCGTAGCAGATACGGTTCTTGAACAGAAAATCTCGTATCTCAACCAGAGGCTTCTCTATGAGTTCCTTACATGTCCCAGCGTCATGGTCCGGAAGTTGACAGTGCAGACATGCGGTGACATCCTCTGTCAGGGTTGACAAGTTCGTTGTGAACTTTCTTGGTGTCCCCGATGCACTTGTCAAGCCGAAAACAGGGTCGTTAGAAATGTCTGCTTCGAGAGTAACGAACGACACGAGTTCATTGAACAGAGGATACCTCTTCTTTTCAACCTTAGTTCGAGCAACTGTTCTAGACCATCTGTGACTCATCCAGTCTGGGAGCTTTCCGACGATCTTCCGTAGGTACTGGGCATCATCCAGGATGCTCAGTCCACCAACTTCCTGGGCAGCAACGGAACATTGCTGCAAGAAATCGGCCAGACTTCTGAGTCCCTTGGGATCCTTGCTTTTGACTGGGGTCCATTCGTCCAGCTTGGTCCGGAAAGCTTGCGAAACGACGTATGAGTTGCCGAACCGATTTTCCAGCACTTCCATGGCTCTCTCGTAGGCATCACCTTCTCTCAGCAGAAAGAAGCCGGTCACGGCCTCCTTTGCTTGACCTCCGATGTACCGTTGCAGATACAATAACTTCTCACTGCTGGTTATGTTCTGTCTCTCGATGAGGAACGAAAACGACGACCTCCAAATTGGATATTGGAGAGGGTCACCAACAAAAATGCACGGCTCCTGCATCGGCAAACGGTTGATCATCAGAGCGTCTGATAGGGTTTTGGCGAGAGAGTCCATAGGAGTGTCCTGCTTGGCAGGAGTAGCAAGTGGACGTTGGTAGTACGCAGACGGGGGGTAGGAGGCAAATGGACGATCTGCATTACATTCCTTGTCAAAGTTCATGTACGCAGGGGGCCTTGCGTTTTCGTTTCCCCAAATAACTTTGGGGGTGGTCTGATGTGGGTCCAGGAATGTGGGCACGAAAGGCTCTGGTTTGGGATGTAGGTGGGTATCATAGGGGAAACAGGGTGGGGTAACTTGAAAACGTCTGTGGTCCATGCGTTGGTGACGTTCTTCTGGGAAGTAGGTGTGTCGTTCTTGCGTCTCATCACCTTCCCTTGTCTCTGGTAGGTGATAGGACCAACCTGTGTGGTCGAGATCAGGCGGGCGAGAGCCTGTGACGCTTGTCGTTGAGTGTCCAACGTTGTGCAGAGGCGGCTGACCAGTGTATGCACCGAAAGGGTGCTGCAGTGTGGTCAGCAGCGCTGTAGGCCGCATGGAGGATGTAGTTGCAGCCGTCGTGTAGTTGGGTGTGAAGAGCTCCTGATGGACGAAAGGAGCGCTCGTTCCGACGTGATGGGGGGCGTTGACATCCTCTCTACGTTGAGGTCCGTACGCCTCGTAGGTGGCGTTGTTGCTAGTAGCGGCGCTTGTAGAGGCGTTGACTCCAACGACGAGGTCCACGACAGGTAACGCGTGCTGTCGTGGCTCAGTCGTTGCGGTTACTGCGATGAAGTTGGTGACAGCAGCGTTGACGTTGACAGTCGAGATGTCATGGGTGCTGGCGGCTTGGCAGACAGGAACAGACGTGAAGTCCAAGGCTGGCTGGTGTGTCCCTTGGTCAGCAATGACGGCAGCTTGGCAGACAGGAACAGACGTGAAGTCCATGGCTGGCTGGTGTGTCCCTTGGTCAGCAATGACGGCAGCACCTGTCCCTATTCCTATCGCTGTTTGTTCATTGTTTAGAGGAGGGGCTACAAGACTGTACAAGGGAACGAAAGGACGAGGGTGGAACCTAGTGTTCAACAAATCAACTGACGGTAGATCAGGGAGATCCTGCTGAACGGATTCACCTTGTTCCAATACTTGTAACATAGCTTGTTGTTCTCTTAAGCTAATTTTCAATTCGGTGGACTGAATTTGTCTCAAAGCCTTCTTCTGTTTAATCTCTTCAAGAGCTGCTTCAGCTGCGTCTTCGGCCTGTCTAGCTGCTATTCTCTCAGCTTCCTTAGCCTGCCTAGCTGCGTCTTCAATCTGCCTAGCTGCATTTCTCTCAGCTTCCTCAGTCTGCCTAGCTGCAGTTCTCTCAGCATATTGTTGTTGTAAGAGATCCAGTTCATTAAACTGAGCTTCCTTTATTGCGTCACCTTCCACTTTTATGGCCAGGGATGCAGCCTCTAGTTTAAGAGCCAATTTAGTGTCTTCAGAGCTAACACTTTTAGAGCGGAGAGACTCGGCGCGAGAAGCTACTTGGCTACCTGATCTCCTGATACCTGACTTGTGGCTAGCTGACTTGTGGATGGCTGACGTAATGCTAGCTACTTTATGAATGGCAGACTTAACACTGGCTGACTTGTGGGTGGATGACCCAACGCTAGGTGTAACACTGCTATGCCTGGAACTAGGCTCCTTAGCCACCTGCACACTAGTCGTTTGTCTGACAAGAGCTTGATCAATGTAAAACATAATGTTCTGAACTGCCCTTTGAACATCCTCCCAGCTGTCCTGAACGATTTCACCGCTACCAATCATACAAAGAACTTTCTCAATGTCACCAAGATCCTTGTACATGCTCAAAATAACCTTTTTTTGACTGGTTACTGACTCTTTATTAGGAGTTTCTTGTTTAAGCTCTGTTACTATCTCATCGATTGCTCGTTCCAAGAATATTCGTTGTCTTACAAAGTTTCTAGTTTTGATCTCAATCTGGTAGTCTCTACCTTGTTCAGTAGGCTTAATGTCACGCCTAGGCCTTTGAGAAAGTTCATCTTCATCGCCGTTAATGTCATAACCGCCTGAAGCTTCCAATGGTTTATCTAATGGAACCTTCTCCATTACAATGTTCGCTTATTCAAAAGCACTTAAAACCTACATAAGGTTTATCTGTTTTAAAGTAAAATGAATCGATCTGAGGGTCGTTTGGGATAATACACAAAAGTCACAAAAGATGCGCCGGATACGGAGTAGGAAGATCTCTAACCGACAAGTTGATCTATGTCAAACTATGGTTCACTAACACAGTGACAGGTAACAATAAAGTCTTTTGCTGGTTATCAACAGCTACGTTTACGTTCATTGAGCGTCAATAACAAAAGTTCTTTACTGGGCGTAAGCAGCTAAGTTTGTTTACTTTAGCTAACGTTCTTTCACTGGGCGTCAGCAGCTAAGTTTTTTACTGGACGACAGCAACTAAAGTTTTTTACTGTGCGCGCCTTCGTGAGCGAGGCTGGTACTACATATTGTTCATACGAAATGACAAACACAGGTTACAAGCGATAACGCGCAAAAGTACTGGTTTATTATTTTACATCTGACACTAAGGTATCAGTAATGCATATATAGTTACAGTACTACGTAATGCGATACTACGTATTGCGATACTACTTATTGCGGTAAAAAACTTATGGACAGAAAGAAAAAGAGAAAAGAAAACAAGTTATTAGACATGGCAAAAGTATCAAATGCATTAACAAGACACGAGAAGTAAATACAAGAAAAATAAACAATCACAAGACAGGCGAAGACAAACAGACACGAAAGTTACAATTACCAAACACTCGTTGGTTAGTCCTTCAACAACAATAAAGAGTTACGTTCTGTACGTTCAACAATAAAGAATTACGTTCCGTACGTTCAACAATACCATAAGCACTAAGAATACTCAAGAAACTTAGCATACATACGTTTAAAACCAAAATGGCTACTTTCAGAAAAATACAAAACGTTGACTCATCAGGCCAGGAATACAAAGCAAACTGTCATACCAAAAAAGTCTAACGACAACGTTCCTGCGTTAATCAAAGTCACAAACAAGATATTTACTCATCCACTTTCCCTCAATAACGTTACAAGAAATAAGCCCGTTTACAAACGATCACCACAGACCGCAAGCTTCTTTTACCTAAATTCTTTTAACGTAAGGCTGAAAAAGTCGGAGAAAACGTTTCACTTCGAACTTCGTTAACCACAGAAAACACAAGTTATCATTATAAACATTAGCGACTTTCTAGCGTCTACAAAACATTGCTGTACGTTCACAACACTAGAACAGTTGAACACACAATAAAGAAACACTACAACAAGTCAGACTTTCAACTCACGTTATACATAAACAACTCACAAAGTCATTACAAAATGGCGACCAAAACACAACACAAACAAGTAACAACAAAATTACCTTATGCGCTGTGTGGGTTGACCAGCAGTACCAAAACGTGTTGCCTCACAAACGAAGGGCACAAAACGATTCACACTTGAGAAACAACTGTCTCCAAGAACATTACGTTGACGTTAAAACATAAGAAACACTCCGTTGGTTCACTTGATAACCTTCATACGTTTACATCAAAACCAAACGCTTCCTAAAACCCTCAGATCGACTGACGAGACAGGAGTCAAGCAGCGGTATTTATGGAAACAAAAACCTAACATGGAATAGTTATTCAAAAGTCAAAGGTCACCGGATTGACCGACCAACAACATTCCTAAGACAGAATCGGGTGAAACTACTATTTTACAACCAATCAGTAACCGATCACGCACTCCGTGCATGCTCAAAACTTAAAACGGTATATTTAACAGAAAGAAGACCAAGGAACTAGCTGACATCACAAAGCTAAAAACACGTGAGTCACACGTATTCTAAAACTTGCAACGCAGATTCGCAGGGCTCACCTCAAAATCAAAACACGGAAAAGAGCACGTGAATCTCACGGTGTTCTAAGACTAAACGACGCAGTTTGTGACGCTCCGACCAAAACCAGGTCACAACAACTGAACAAGGAGCACGTGAATCTCACGTAAAAATATTAACGCTCCACAAAACGGGTCACAACAAGGTGCCACAATAAAAACACGGTTTACTTCTTTTTACATCGTGCAATGGCTTGAGCAAACGTAATTACAACAAAAGTAGGTGACTGCATGCCACATCGGCATGCACAGTGTGTGTGCATTGAGTGTGATGCTCCTAAGCTGATTCGGTTTTAAAAAGTGCCTTAGATTTTTTGATGACGCCATATTCTGATAGTGTATTATTTACAGGATTACACTTCATTTAGGGTACATGTTTATCTACATACCTGTTCTCAACCCTGTGTTGCAGTTTCTGGTATTGCTGTGTTGATGTGAGCGCAAAAAGAAAAGCTGTCGTGACTGGAGACAATGTTGGAAACACAATGCTTCTGTCCTTAGATGGCAAAAAGGTAAGTGTTAATACTCTGAGTGCTTGTTTGTGTGTGTGTTGGTGTGTCTGCGTGAGTGTGTGTGTGTGCGTGCATGGTTGTGTGTTAGTGTGTATGTGTGTGTGTGCATGCCCAAATGGTCCTGATGTGCATGTGCAAAGGCATGGAAATCATAACGTTATCATTTTGAGTGGGAGAACGAAAAAAGCATTTTCCCTTTATTAAAACCAGATTATTGCAGTTGACTGCAACGCTCTTGACACATGGAGATGAAAGTGTTTGACCATATGTTTTTGTGTATCTTTCACTTATTTTGTTTGATGTACAGCTGTAACAGAAAAACATTTGCATTGTAGCTTCTTCATGACATGACATCTCTCTCTCTCTGTTCTTCATGCAGTTGTGGTCCCATCGTCTACACAAACAGAAAGTGACACATGCAGAGTTTTCGCCACGGGAAGACTGGCTGTTGTAGCTTCTTCATGATGTGTGAAACTTTATTTCTCTCTGTTCTTCAGTTGTGGTCTCACCGCCTGCACAAACAGAAAGTGACACATGCAGAGTTCTCGCCACGGGAAGACTGGCTGTTCTGCACAGCGTCCACAGACCATATGGTCAAGATGTGGGACATCCGCAAAGTGTCCGGGCGGGACAGTGCTCTGCATGTCCTCAAACATGATAAACCCATCAACTGTGGTGAGTTGGTACTCATGAGTACGTTGGAAGCCCCCTTGTAAGACCTCCAAAGATCTGACAAAATCAGGTCTGAGGGAGGGAGGTTTAAACTAGAGCTACATTTACACAGATTATGAAGAAAACATTTGAAAAGGCCGCAATCTGGCAGTTAAGTCTTTGAAAAGCAGAATTACATGTATGTTGAAATGTAGGAACCTGTGGCTCACATTTTCAGAATTGCAGAGTTAAGGTTTATGGTTTAAGTGAGACAGTGCCATGCGTATGCTGAAGATAACTTCCATTGTGTACGTTTTAAGTCTTATTGATAACAATAAATCTCACTTTTTCACGAATTTTATGACATTTTTAGATGTTTGCTGAAGTCGTGTGTAAATCAAACAATCTGAAAGATATATTTGTGCTATTTGTCAGCCTACTTCAATCACACAGACGGTTGTCGGTTGCTGACAACAGACCAGAACAGTGAAATCAGAGTGTATCAGGCACCAGAGTGGCAGCTAGAGCGAACCATTCCACATCCACACCGCTTCTTCCAGCACATCACTCCTATTAAGGTTTGTTATTTTTCCGACAGGGATAAGACATCAGCCTCCTAATCGGGAGCTCATGAGTTCAAATCCCAGCCGTGGTCGCCTGGTGGGTTAAGGGTAGAGATTTTTCCGATCTCCTAAGTCAACTTGTGTGCAGACCTGCTAGTGCCTTATCCCCCTTCGTGTGTACTGCAAGCACAAGACCAAGTGCGTACGGAAAAGATCCTGTGATCCATGGCAGAGTTCGGTGGGTTATAGAAACATGAAAATACCCAGCATGCTTCCCCTGAAAGCGGCGTATGGCGAGGTAAAAACAGTCATACACGTGAAAGCCCACTTGTGCAAAAATATGAGTGAATGTGGAGTTTCAGCCCATGAACGAAGAAGAAGAAGTTATCTATGTGTTGGAGGCCGGATATATTTCTTGTCTAGTTACTTGTTAGGACATTTCTTGTAATTTCTCTCATCACAACAATTCTTATCTAACGACAAGAAGAAGACAACAATTCTTATCACTTTTCTTGGCAGAACATTGTTGACGATTTGTGTACTTAAGAACAAGAACAAGAAGCCAGAATTGGAGCAATTTGATGACCATTCTGTTGTTGTTCTGTTGTTGAACAATTCTTGTTCTTGTTCTTTATCGTGGAAAGGAGTAGTGGCAGTATGGTATGGAATATTCTTTCCTCACAAAGGAAAATGGGAAGCTGCATGAAAGTAATACAGCAGTGAATTAATTAAGTACCAAAAGTATGCGATTAGAAGGTTCTTGGTCATTAGAATTCAACAGTGCTGTGCAATGTTTGTTTCCCCTTTTCCCTGAAACTGATACAAGTAGAGACTGGTTGATTACTTGATTCTTGGTCATTAGAATTCAACGTTGCTGTGAAATGTTTGTTTCTCTTTTTCCCTGAAACTGATATAAGTAGACATGATCAGAATGTGTGACTAAAAATGGAGCCTTATCATTGAATGACCGAGTGGACGGATGGATTGATGGATGGATGCATGGTGTATTCATTAAGACCATAGCCCCATATGAATGACTGAGTGGATTTCCAGGCATCTTGGCACCCACTGCAAGACCTGATTGTTGTTGGTCGCTATCCAGCCAAAGATTTTCCTGGGTACGTTGAGGGGGAGCGTCGCACTATAGACATCTTGGACGCTGACAACGGAAAGATTGTGTGTCAGCTTCACGACCCTTCTGCACCTGGCATTGTCTCGGTAAGATCACAGTGCTTAGAGATCAAACAGGCAGGTATGGTTATTGACAGTCTTGCTTGCAGATTTTGACTGACAGATAAAATTATGTATATATATATATCCCATGACCTCCCTTCTTTGTCTCTGTTACTTCAGTATGGGTATATATGTTGTATTTTTATAGCTCAATAAATACATCATGGACTCCAAAAAATATATGATAGTGCAGATTCCGATTTGGGCAAAGGACTACTTTCCTCCCGACCTTTGACCTCGCGCCGAACAATGTGACACATTTGTATGAAGTTCTAAAATCGTATTGCACGGCTCAGAAAACCATATCAGTTGCACGCAAAAATGAATCTCAGAACTGATCTGATGTATGAGATGCAATAAGCAAAAGTTTCTTTCATTATGAAAGCAATGCAGGTCGAAAAAAACGAACACTGATTCAACTTACAAGATAACCAGATGCTAGCGAACCAAAACAAAAACACGAGTACCCTCCCCTTGCATCGTTAGCAGACGACTTTTGAGAATCTGTCGGTAGTGTGTTTTGGTGTGCGCCTTCAGCTATCAAACATCGGCTGTTTCACGTGTTTTGCGAGCAAGTCTACTCTTTTGCCTGGCTCTGCAGTAAGTCCACATATTTTTCCGTAATCCAGTCATATTCCTTCAAAATGCAATCAATCGGCGGTGACAGACGTGTCGGTCGCGTTTTCCTCACACCATACCAGTTTAAGTTCATCCATGCAAACACACTCGCAAAACAGTTTATCACGTAGATACATTTCAAATAGGGAGCAAATGGTTAAATCTAAACCTACATATTTGTTCCCTAAAATTTGCTTCTCTGTCAATAAGCCTAATTACACACGTTCGAGAAAAACAACGTGGAATCGATTCTGAATCGAGTAAGCCAAATGGGTCCCAAACCCGTTTCGCCCGTTCTGCCGACCTGAAACGCAAAACAAAAGAATTGTGCGCTTCAACTAAATTAATTTCTATTCGACTTCATTACTTTCTTGCAACTTATGAACCTTTACTTAAAGCTTTTAAATGGTCTGAAAGTAGTGTTACCGCGTACTTATCGATGCACTCATTCGTTTTATTTTTTCAGCGACGGTCACTTAGTTTAAGGTTGCAAAAGGGCTAAGTCTCGCTGGCAACAGTTTTACCCTGCACAGATCGCAACAGTGCCGCTAGTAGTCTACACTTTGTGTTTGATGGTAGAATGGGATATACAGATTACAACACTCGTGGTTTTTTATATGGCTTGTATTTCAGTCAAGACCCAGCGGGAATATCAATCGAGAGCCACTCGCCAGAGGCTCGTGTCTCCCGATGATATTCATCCGCTGGGTCTTGACTGAAATACAAGCCATATAAAAAACCACTCGTGTTGTAACCTATACATATATATGCATGTACTTTCAGCGAGCTCTGCTCCAAACAGGGGCATTTTGTTTGTTTGTTTGTTTGTTTGTTTGTTTGTTTGTTTGCTTAACGCCCAGCCGACCACGAAGGGCCATATCAGGGCGGTAAACAGGGGCATTCCGACGGACACGTATTGTCTACATGTTTGCGCACACACACACTGGGTGGCCGAGTGGTAACGCACTTGCGCTCGGAAGCGAGAGGTTGCCTGTTCAGGCCTGGGTCAGGCCGCAATTTTCTCCCCCCTTTCCTAACCTAGGTGGTGGGTTCAAGTGGTAGTCTTTCGGATGAGACGAAAAACCGAGGTCCCTTCGTGTACACTACATTGGGGTGTGCACGTTAAAGATCCCACGATTGACAAAAGGGTCTTTCCTGGCAAAATTGTATAGGCATAGTTAAAAATGTCCATCAAATACCCGTGGGACTTGGAATAAAGTAAAATAAATTCCATCTCACACGGCATTAAGTCTCAGGAAACATGAATACACGCATGCAGGAAAAAAAAAATAAAATATGGGTAGCGCCGTATGTATGGCAGCTCGCTTTCCCCGGGGAGAAAGCAGCCCGAATTTCTATGAGGGTAACCTCACTGGACTGTAAATCTTATCCAATCCAATCCAATCCAATAAACACACTCGCTCAGTCAGTCACTCTCTCACTTTGACATGCATGTCTTACCGTGTCATGTGTTTTGTGTATGAGCAAGAAGGCAAAGATTTGATGTTTGTGGTCGAATCAGATGCTTTAGGATTGTGAGTTGACATGATTGAATGCAAGGTTTAGTCTTGGTTTAGTGTGTATGTAAATTTCAGTCTTACTTGTTTGAAGTAAGCTTAGGTTTCAGTTGTGTATCTAGAACGTAGCTGTGCTGATGTTGCCTCTGCCTGTTTGGTTCCATGCATGTAAGAAGACACATTTGGTGTGTGGGGCCATAACTGAAGCCAGAATAGATGACGTTTGGAAATAACTCTGTCGGGTTTGTTAAAGAGTAAATACTCTTGCTTTTATTGAGGCAAACTTTCCCTCATGAAATTATTGGCCAGTCACTAGTGAGGGTGTGCCTGAAACAGGTGGACAAGGCGCACATGTGGAAAGCTAATTGCCTAAATAAAAGCAAGATATATTCACTCAAGTAACTATGGAGTTTGTCTCTTGGAGCAATTTGATGAGCATTTTGATGAGCAATTTGATGGGCATTTTGGCAGGCAATGTGTGGGACATTTTGTTTCGAGGCATTTAGTGTCTTTGGGTCCGACATGCAGCCATGAAGACAGACTATCGTGTTGGGAAGAATTAGGGGCATATTTTAAGTATTGTGTATTTTTTCTTTCCAGCTGAACAAGTTCAACGATCGAGGGGACTATTTGGTATCTGGAATGGGTAAGTAGTATTTTTGAGTCACTTGAGAAAAAGTGACTCTATGTAATCGGTCAGTGTTAGTCTGTCCGGCCGGCCGGCCGGCCGGCCGGCCGTCCGTAGACACCACCTTAACGTTGGACTTTTCTCGGAAACTATCAAAGCGATCGGGCTCATATTTTGTTTAGTCGTGACCTCCAATGACCTCTACACTTTAACGATGGTTTCGTTGACCTTTGACCTTTTTCAAGGTCACAGGTCAGCGTCAAAGGAAAAATTAGACATTTTATATCTTTGACAAAGTTCATCGGATGTGATTGAAACTTTGTAGGATTATTCTTTACATCAAAGTATTTACATCTGTAGCCTTTTACGAACGTTATCAGAAAAACAAGGGAGATAACTAGCCTTTTCTGTTCAGCAACACACAACTTAACGTTGGGCTTTTCTCGGAAACTATAAAAGTGACCGGGCTCAAATTTTATGTGAACGTGACTCCCAGTGACCTCTACACTTTGACGTCTGCTTTGGTGACCTTTGACCTTTTTCAAGGTCACAGGTATGTCTTGAAGGAAAAAAATTGAAATATCATATCTCTGAAACTATTCATCGGATTTGATTCAAACTTTATAGGATTATTCTTTACATCAAATTATTTACATCTGTATTGTGTTGTGAATAGCAATTTCTTCCTGTCCATCTGATGCCTCATATAATATTCAGAACTGCGAAAGTGACTCGATCGAGCGTTTGCTCTTCTTGTTGTCATTGTTCTCCTAAACCCTTATCTGTACCAACACAGGATGTGTGTGTTAAAAGTAATGTGACGACATAGATCCATCAAGTTAGAGATATGGTTCCCAACTTCAAGGTATAGCGGTACAGTAATACCCATATTTTGGCTTTTCACAGGCATTCCTTGTCCCGAAGTGTTTCCTTTGCATATTTAGTCGAGCAACAACTTTTGGAAGGCCTTCCAATTGATGCAGAAAGAGATTAAAGACAATGAAAACCTGACTGGCATTCAGTTGAGTCCAGTCAATACAAGCTCTGTCAACTGAAATTGTGCAATTCACCACAATTTTTAAGTTCTGCGCTTGAAATTTGCATTATCTGGACTTCCTTATTGCTCGCACATGCACAAGGAGAGCACATAGATTAGTGTCCCACAAAACTCACCCTTTGTAAAGAACAGATGAGGTTTTTGACACATGTCTCAAAATGAGGTAGAAATGTTGTTCATTAGCAATGACAATTCTTTATTCGAGGGTTACAAGAATAAGCATAGATATGCGTTTTTGCATCTGGCCCTCGCCCTAAAGAGTTAATTGTTAACACAAGGGTTGCTCGACAAAAACATTTCATTTCCCAAAGTAATTTTGCCTTGAAAATAAAGTTGCACATGAAAAACAGACGGGTAATGTTCTTTATTGTCGTCAGGAGTCAACCTATTGCTGTGGGGTCGGAAGCAGGAAGTGGAGGAAAGACAACTCTCTCTCCTGGCTGATGAGAGGCACAGTGAGTTCAGTCCCTTGCAGCGCAGAGGTCAAGGGTCAGGAGGCCGTTCAAGCAACTCCAGGAGTCGTCCCCCCTCTACAAAGCAGACCAAGTCCAAGAAAGACACTGACACCAAAATGAAAATGAAACTTCAAACAAAAACCAAGACGAAAACCAAGAATCCCAAGTGAATGGTCAACACACCTTGTGACTTGATTGTGACTACCCATTGTGCTTCAAGCCAGGTCAAGAAAGATGCGAGCATTAGGCAAAAAAAAAAAAATAGGTGTGGTTACGGTAACATAGCCAAAAAAAAATAGGGTAGGAAGGTAGGCAATCACTTTTTTTTTTTTTTTACTTTTTTTTCTAATGTGTACAAATTAAACCTACTTGACAGGGAAATAAGTGTGCGACTCGGGTGCTTTCGCTTTCATTGCGTTTTCTGCACTCGTTTTCTTTTTTCTTTTCTTTTTTTGACAAATGTAATAAAAAGTTATTGGGTCGGCCCCTAAAAATAGGGTAGGTCGGGTTACCGTAACCACACCTATTTTTTTTTTAGACCTTAGACAGGTTGCAACACTGAAATGGTGCTATTCGTGATCAGACCGGTGAGGCCAGTGCCACAGTGTTTGAAGCAAAGTAAAAGTGAACACAAAGAAAAAATTAACCCTTTAGATGCTGGCTGTATCTGCTGTTTTCACCCATGTGATACAGGCATAGTATGTCAAAGCTTGCAGCTTCGCCGTCTAAGTGTGGGAAGGAAAATGGCTGCTCCAGTGGATTTTGGTTTGATGACCTCACATAAAAACAATGGATTTCTTAGTTCAATGGGGCTCTAATCAAGTTGTTGAGATTAAGACATCAGGTTAAAGGCACAGTAAGCCTCCCGTAAACCATCACAGATACGGTCAGGCTTTTACACACAGTACAAACACCCTTTCGTTTAAACACTCACCGATTGAGAACATCCTAGGTGCCCTCCGTAAAGAGCGAACAATTTTCAAAGAATTTATTTTTGCGTGGTTTATCTTACCCCTGAGCCATCGTGAACCCGTGTGATCCAGTTTCCCTTTTTCACAATGTAGTCGTCAGTTAGTCATTTGAATGCGACTCGATGTGAGCTTATCTACAATAGCACGTTTTTATGCACGAAACAAACGGCTGTGGTTCACAAGAACTCTAGCGATGGCTTTTGACTGTTGAGAGGAACGGCGATATGCCGCATAAACCGTCGTCTGCTACGACCCTTGCGTGACCCTGCTTCCGGGCTTTTCTTTTTTCAAACTTTCACAACTTCGAATTGCACTGATCTTGTCTTGATGAAAAAAGAATTCTTTTATAATAATAATAATAATAATAATACGAATATTTATAACACGCACATATCTCACCAACAGGCGACTCAAGATTAAAGAATGTTTGTGTAACAAGCTGTCAATTTATTATTTAGATTTTAAAAGTTAGGTCTAGCACAAAAACGCACCACGGTCCAAAAACATTCTGATAATCATCGATCCACGGCTATCGTCAGTTTAAGGGAAGTAACTCATTTTTGACCTGAGTTCAGGATGGGTCCAAAAAGTGTTTGAGACAATCTGCAAAATTAATTCTTTAAAAATTGCTCGCTCTTTACGTAGGGCACCTAGGATGTTCCCGTTTGGTGAGCGTTCAAATGGAAGGGTGTTTGTACTGTGTGTAAAAGCCTGACAGTATCTGTGATGGTTTACGGGAGGCTTACTGTCCGGGCGTGATTTCCGGGATATTCATAACAGCCGTCCAGCACCAAAACGAGGCGCCATGGTTGTAAAGGACCAAGTCCACGAAAATAAATTCTTTGAAAATTTCTCACGCTCGACAGAAAGCAGCCAGGATGTTCCCGTTCGGTGAGCGTTTAAATGGAAGTATGCTTGTACTGTATGTAGCTCTGTGATAGTTTACGGGAGGCTTACTGTGCCTTTAATGGGGCAGAAAAACTTTGCTGTTCAAAAGACCTGTTGTTGTTGCCCTGTACTTTGGCAGTACATTCGTTCTTATTATGTTTACATTGATCGGACTTTTTCAAATCATGAGGAAAATTTGATGAGATGATCGATAAACCACCATTCCGCTGTTGTCAATGTGAGATTGCATGCTCTTCTACACGATGACAATCATACAATCATATATTGTGAGTTTCTTTTTGTCTTGACAGCATGGTATGAGTAATTGAGGCTGATGTGAGTGCAAGTTGTTGTCTGTTGGCGTATTCTGTTTACAAGTTTTTAGTTGCAGTGTATGAGCCATGCACGTTAATGAAGACTTTTGATGTTTTACTGTGCATATCTACATCATCATGGAATTTTTGCGTAACTCGATTCTTGGCGATTTTGATATTTTTGTGCTTTGGACTACGGGTAAGTAAATCTCCATGAGAATTGTTATCTCATACGATGGACAATACATGATTTAACATTCTTTCATCTTTCTATCCATACCAGGCACAAATGTAAACACTTTCATGATACAAATAATCAGTATTGCCCTTCTCCTGAAAAGCTGTCTAGAACAAGTTGCGTCAAAATTCCATGACGACGTCGATAATGTGTGTTTATGGCAGCTGTGAGAGAATGGAGAAGACAGTCACGTTTGTCTTCCTTGTTTTGATTGAACTGTGAGGGGCGGGGATGTAGCTCAGTTTTGTATCCAGTTGGCTGCTGTCAGCGTGAGTTCGTCCCCACGTTCGGCGAGAGATTTATTTCTCAGAGTCAACTTTGTGTGCAGACTCTCCTCGGTGTCCGAACACCCCCCCGTGTGTACACGCAAGCACAAGACCAAGTGCGCACGAAAAAGATCCTGTAATCCATGTCAGAGTTCGGTGGATTATAGAAACACGAAAATACCCAGCATGCTTCCCCCGAAAGCGGCGTATGGCTGCCTAAATGGCGGGGTAAAAACGGTCATACACGTAAAATTCCACTCGTGCAAAAAACACGTAGTGTACATGGGAGTTTCAGCCCACAAACGCAGAAGAAGAAGAAGAAGAAGATTGAACTGTGGACAGCAAACAGCTGACCTGTGTGTTTATGGTATTTGTGCCATACGTGTGCGAGCTTGACATGAGAACAATTCCAGTATTTAAGTAGATATAGTTATGTGCATGTTCTACTCCCAGGAGTAGTTAGTGAGCAATATGATAGTGCTTGTAAGAATTTTCTTCTTTGCTTTTTTGTTAGAGAGATTTTGTTATGCACTTTTATCTTACTTTATGCTCATGTCATACGTATTTTGCATGTCTGTTACAATGTAAATAAAAAGAAGGTACTGGCAGTGTCATGGGTTTGTGTTTGCAATGGTTTATTCATGTACTCACTTGCTTAAATGTTCCCTGTTGTCTCATGATTCTTTTCCTGTGAGAAAGACGTGTGTACATTTGCTGTTTTCTGGTAACTGTTAATCACAGCCTGAAGGATTAGATCAACTGACAAATCGGAAATACTATTGCTCATGGCTTGTCCAATAATCATTCTGTGGCCCATGCCTAGCGCAATAACCTTAATATGCCTCTAATGGTAACGTTTGTGAGTATCCATGGCCTTGAACGGAGTGGCGGTCATTGCATACAAATCATATTGGACTGCAGTGCGTTTAGATATTAAAAGAACTTCTGCAAATCGAATTCATGCAGGCATGCACATATTAGTGCACAAAGTTTGTAGACTAGGAGAGGGATAAATGTATAATCACTAAATGTGAATTTGTATCATGTGAGGGGCTCTCTTTATAATGAGAGGTTTGGCATTGTCCATAATATTCCTGCAGGTGCGTTTGCTTGAGCAGCACACGCACACACCCACACTCACACACAAGGACACACACACACTCACACACAAGGACACACACACACTCACGAGGACACACGAATGCACGGTCACACTTGTACGTTTGCATGTATGCACGCTCACACACACACACACACACCCGCGGGTTAGGGGGAAGAATTTACCCGATGCTCCCCAGCATGTCGTAAGAGGCGACTAACGGATTCTGTTTCTCCTTTTACCCTTGTTAAGTGTTTCTTGTAGGCTATAGAATATAGTCAATGTTTGTAAAGATTTTAGTCAAGCAGTATGTAAGAAATGTTAAGTCCTTTGTACTGGAAACTTGCATTCTCCCAGTAAGGTAATACATTGTACTACGTTGCAAGCCCCTGGAGCAATTTTTTGATTAGTGCTTTTGTGAACAAGAAACAATTAACAAGTGGCTCTATCCCATCTCCCTCCCCCCCTTCCCCGTCGCGATATAACCTTCGTGGTTGAAAACGACGTTAAACACCAAATAAAGAAAGAAAGAACACACACACACACACACTCACACATACACATGCACGCTCACACACAAACACACGTACACACACACACATACACATGAGCTACTGCTGTCATTCATACACTGCTACCAAAGTGTACCAAGCAACACCCAAAACGAACGACAAAAAAAAGTGTTCAACATCACTCGTATTTAATCAAAGAACAGTTAGTTTCCTGTCTGTGGAAGTTCACAATAGCCAAATGAATCCAACCATAAACAAAACAATTCCAAGAATAATTGCTATATCTACCGACTTGCAGTGCTGAACACAGTTTTGAATCTCATATGAATCAGGTCCTTAATATCTACATTTCATGAAAATATGCAAATAATTAGCCGAATAATGCATTCTGAAGGAGATAAAAAAAAAAACTCACACAATTCCATCAATCAACTCATTCCTCCTGAAAGTGAAAAGGACCCTATGTTCTCGGAATCGTTGGCTAAGCGAAGTCACGAAAGACTGCTTGATGCGCCCCGTCACAGGTTAGTCCGTGGATTCGCGGCAACGTCTTACGTAAATGAAGAACCCGAATAAAATCTTGTTTAAACCAAAAGCATCAAGATGAGGACAGGACTGTGAAGCAGAAGCAGAGTGTGTTTCACGTGCAGTCTGTGACTACGGGTTAGGACAGCTAGTGCACTTGCTGGCGCTGGGTAGCTCGTGGTCAATCGCCAGTTGGAGGAGGGCTGCCACACAGAAAAAAAGAGTGTTAAGAGATCAAGTCAAGTGTTCTTGCTGAGACTAATATACTGTTCAAAAAAAGAAACGCATAGTTGCTACTTGCCAAATTTGTTTTATTTTTCGAAAAAATTAACAGAAAATCCAATATTTAGATTATTTGTTTGAAATTTGGTATGGACACAGTTGAATGCACACACAGTTCATTTGCATCTTCAAATCAATCAGTCAATCAATACGATTGGGTGCCGAGGCTGTCAAGTCAGTAGGGGGTGTGACTGCCTTGAGCAGCAACAACTGCCCGGCACCTTCTGGGCATGGACTGGATCAGATGCCGGATATCTTGCTGTGGGATGGTGTCCCACTCCTCCTGAAGTGCCTGCAATAGATCGCGGTGATTTGCCGGCGCTTCTTCTCGCCTGCGCACACGTCTGTCCAATTCATCCCAGAGGTGTTCTATCGGGTTCATGTCTGGCGACATGGATGGCCAGGGAAGCACCTGGACATGGTGGTCGGTGAGGAACTGGGTGGTGAGTCGTGCTGTGTGCGGGCGAGCGTTGTCCTGCTGGAATATGGCATCCTGGTCAGCCAGAAGAGGAAGGGCGTGTGGGCGCAGAATTTCCTCCACGTATCGCTGGGCAGTTATGCGCCCTTGGACGTGCACCAGGGTGTTCCTTCCAGCGGTATTGATCGCCCCCCACACCATGATGCCTCCACCACCATGAACGGGTGCCTCATCCACACAGTTGGGCGCGTAACGTTCGTTTACTCTCCGGTAGACCCTCCTCCGACCATCATGTCGCTGGAGCAGGAAGTAGGACTCGTCGCTGAACCACACGTGTCTCCAGTGATTCCGGACGGTCCAGCGAAGGTGCTGGTTGCCCCACTGCACTCGGTTCTGGCGATGGCGGCGGGTGAGGACAGCTCCTCTGTGAGGTCTGCGAGCTCTCAAACCAGCTTCATGCAGGCGGTTCCGCACGGTCTGGTCCGATAATCGGTGTGGCCCGGGGAGAGCCTGGACAGAAGATGAGGCCGACAGGAAACGATTCCGGAGGTGGCGGAGCCGTATGAAGCGGTCGTGAGCAGCAGTTGTCGCCCTTGGTCTTCCCGCTCGTGGCAAGTCAGCAACGGAGCCAGTGGCTTGAAACCTGACCCACAGTCTACTGATGGTGCTCTGGGACACGTGGAAGTGCCTGGCGATTGCACTTTGACTTTGGCCTGCTTGTAAACGACCCAATGCAATTTGGCGGTCTTCTCTGCTCAATCGGGCCATCTTTCGTCGCTGAATTGTCGTCTGATTTCTTTGTGGCGAACAATCCGCTTTTATGGGTTTTGGAAGACATGGTGAGAGCTCAATATTCCCCGAGTTTCACGAGATTACACTGAAGCATGACGAGTGGTTATGCCAAATGAGCAATTTTGACATTGTAGCCACTGATAACGCATGCGTCACGTGCAGAGCTCACTTGTGGCAATGGACGAAAGGTCGACGACCAGATAAACATTTTCTGCAGTTTGGTGGATATCCTTGTAGCCATATAACTAAATTAACCAAATATTACAAGCTATGCGTTTCTTTTTTTGAACAGTATAATTTAACACGCTTTATGTTGTGAAACCTTGTGCTTTCCAACCTGCTGTTATGACGGACAGTCACTGACTACTGCATCGTCAATGAAAACTAAAGATGTGTATTGCATCCTTCGCCTGGATGTGGCATACAGTATTTTCATGTTATTGTCTTGTTGGTCCTTCTTAAAAGTTCGCTCAGAACAACGTCTTCCGGCACATCGACGGACCACGGTAAAGGTTTACCGTAACACCTTACAGAATCAATTCATTTACCTTCCCTCCCCCAATAAAGGTATTTCTCCTAGGACCCCCCCCCCCTCCCATTTTTGTTTAATAAAAAAGAAGAAAAGAAAAGACATCCCCCCCCTCCACCACTAACACAGCGCCCCAGAAGCCCGCGCACTGTAGTTGCAGGCCACCTCGTTGTGGACATGGTCCTTGCGGTCATCACCCTCCCACCCATCCCAAAATACCTCCGGACACACCCCTCTCCATCCCCCTTGGTACCACTACACACACCCCTTCACACACACACACCCTCACACACACACCCTCACACACACACACACCCTCACACACACACACCCTCACACACACACACCCTCAAACACACATACCCTCACATACACACACCCTCTCACACACCCTCACACACACACACACACCCTCACACACACACATACACCCTCACACACACACACCCTCACACACATCCTCACACACACACACCCTCACACACACACCTCACACACACCCCCTCACACACACACACACACCCTCACACACACACACCCTCACACACACCCTCACACACACACACACCCCTCACACACACACACCCTCACACACACACACACCCTCACACACACACCCTCACACACACACCATCACACACACACACCCTCACACACACACACACCCTCCCACACACACCCCTCACACACACACCCTCACACACACACATACCCTCACACACACACACCCTCACACACACACACACACACACCCTCACACACACACACACCCTCACACACACCCCTCACACACACACACCCTCACACACACACCCCCCCACACACACACTCACACATACACAGGACCCGACCCCACCCCAAACATACCAGCCACAGCGCCATGGAAGCCCGCATTGTAGTCACAGGCCTCCTCGTTGTCCGTGCGGCCACCTCCTTTCAAACACCCATACCCGCCCCCTGCCATCCCCCCTGGACCGCATTCCCCCATTCACACTACCCTAAACATACCAGCCAACAGCGCCATGAAAATGAAGTTGCATGCTACCTCGGTGTGAAATAGTCTTTGCGGTCATCCCCTCTCCCACCCGCCCCCAAATATACCTCCAGACGCACACCTCTCCACCCCCTCTGGTCCAGCCCTCCACCCCACCCCTCACACTAATTACCTCCACTCCAAACATACCAGCCGCAGCGCCCTGGAAGCCCGCATTGTAGTCACAGGCCACCTCGTTGTGGACATAGTCCTTAATTGCGGTCACCTCTTCAGTACCCACCCAAAAATACCTCCAGACACACCCCTCTCCACCCCCGCCCCCGCCCCCCCCCCCCCACATTCATACACACAACCCGACCCCACCCCAAACATACCAGCCACAGCGCCATGGAAGCCGGCATTGTAGTTACATGCCACCTCGTTGTGGACATAGTCCTTGCGGTCATCTCATCCCCCCTCCTATACCCACCCCAAAATACCACCAGACACACCCGTCTCCACCCCCCCTGGTCTTGCCCCCCCCCCCCACACAGAATTCCACCCCACCCGAAACATACCAGCCACAGCGCCCTGGAAGCCCGCATTGTAGTCACAGGCCACCTCGTTGTGGACGTAGTCCTTGCGGTCATCCGTGTAGTCGTCACTCTTGCCAGGCCCGCCCACCAGGGCTCCGTACAGTGTGTGGGGGTTGGGGCCTGTATTCTGCTGGGCCTCCCACCCACACGGGGCGGGCAGCATGGGACACGAGCTGCACAAGGAGAGAGAATTTTACAATTTAAATTAAGTAGATGTGCAACGCCAAGGCACTGCATACCCCAGCGAAAGACAAACCTCTACCTCTCTCTCTCTCTCTCTCTCTCTCTCTCTCTCTCTCTCTCTCTCTCTCTCTCTCTCTCTCTCTCTCTCTCTCTCTCTCTCTCTCTCTCTCAAACACACACACACACACACACACGCACACACACACAAACACACACACTCACACCCACACACACACACACACACACACACCCCAAGTCACACACGCACACATACACACACTCACTCACACGCACTCACTCACTCTCTCACAAAAACTTCATACACACAAAACACACACCCATACGCACATATGGACAGACAGACATACACACCTTTACAAACAAACACACACACACACACACACACACACACACACACACACACACACACACACACACTCACTCACACACACACACGAGTACAGACTCATGCACGCGTGCGCACACACACACACACACACACACACACACACACACACACATACACACACACACACACCACACACACTCACACACACACGAGTACAGACTCATGCACGCGTGCGTACACACAAATACACACACACACACACACACTCACACACACACGCACACACACAAATACACACACACACACACACACACACACACTCACACACACACACACACACACACAAACAGTAACACTAACACATGTGCACAAAATGAACACAAACACACACACCGCGCGAGAGAGAAAGACTACAGGGAGGCATGACGTCATGATGCATTAATTGACGTCAAAGACTTTCGACCGTGACGTATTCTTCTTACGCGAGCTTTATCCATAGACTTGGAAACTACGGAATTTCTACCCGTCCAAAGCGGCCTTGGGTGGCGTTTGCTCAAAAAATGGGGGCGCCAATTTTACCCACCGTATTTTTGTTAGTATGGTCCCAATTTTTGGTGAACTTCCATCTCCAACTGTGGCCCATTTTCGGGCACAAAGAATCCTTCTTTATCATGTATTATTCGGTATGCACATTTCTCAAATCGATTACAGTATAGCGTTCACGGGATACCTCCAGCTTCGCTGGGATAAAACCTTATAAACCCTAAAACTGTTAAAAAACAAAAACAAAAAAAGAACAAAAAAGAATTGTTAACAAAAACTGTCAAAAAAGACCTACAATTGTAAAAAAAAAAAAAAAAAAAAAAAGGTTTTATTTTATAAAAAAGCACACACACACCAGTGAATAGAAGGGTCACGAATTATGCTTCGTTGCCATATTACAATTTGGTGAGAGTTGTGTGTGTGTGTGTGTGTTACCAATAAAGTTTTTATGAACCGGAACCTCAGCTAAAAATACGTCAAGTCGGCAAGCGCATGACATGAAAAACCCCACAGCAGAATAGATTGAAAAAAATCCAGAGAGATAAATAATGCTAAATGAAGTAATGATAGGCTGATCAGAATGTGCTGTCATTGACCACAACAACATTGTCAAGTGAGCCGATACAGTTAACCATGTGAGTCATTCTGCGCATTCAGATGGTGTGTTATGGGGGATCGGGATCGAAGAGCATATTTTTTGTGGTAATCACAGCTTATTACCTGGCTCTGTGGTGAGGCTTCTTCGGAGGGTTGGTACCGAAGCCGACCACGTAGCTGCGTCCTGTGTCACCGAGAGCGTAGTGGATCTGACACATGGCCCACTGGCGGTACGAGGCGGCGTGGACTCCGTACTTAGCTGCCATCAGGGCGAAGAAAGCTGTGTTGGCTGGGGACAGGAAGTTGATAATGATTATGTTTATTGTCATACATTTTCAAAGACTGAAACATCATGACTATAATTAATTATCAGTAATTGTCTGTCTGTCTGTCTGTCTGTCTCTCTTTCTCTCTCTCTTTCTTTCTCTCTCTCTCTCTCACTCTCTCTCGCTCTCTCTCTCGCTCTCTTTTTTTCTCTCTCTCTCGCTCTCTCTCTCTCGCTCTCTTTTTTCTCTCTCTCTCGCTCTCTCTCTCTCACTCTCTCTCTCTCTCTCGCTCTCTTTTTTCTCTCTCTCTCTCGCTCTCTCTGTACGTGTCCCCACCTATCTCTTTCCCTCTCTCTCTCTCTAACTCTGTCTCCCTCTCCATCTCTCCCTCCCCTCTCTATCGCTCGCTCTCTCTCTCTATCTCTCTCTCTCTCTCTCCCTCCCCCCTTTTCTATCGTTCTCTCTTTCTCTACCTCCCCCCTCTCTCTCCTCCCCCCTCTCTCTACCTTCCCCCTCTTCCCCCTCTCTCTCGCTCTCTCTCTCCCCCTTTCTATCGCTCTCTCTCTCTCCCTCCCCCTTCTCTCTCTTCTCCCCCTCTCTGTATCTGTGTGTGACTGACCAGAGTATCTGAGAGGTCCCCACTCGAGCCTGAAGGCCAGACATTTGGGGGTGTAGGCCATGCCTCCCGGCTTGGACCACGTTGTCATGGTGGACTCGATGTCCGACTTGTACGTGTCATCTCCCGTCAGTTTGTACATCAGCAGCTGCAGCAACAACGTTTTGTCTTGTTTTTGCCCAAACATAGTACTGGCCTTTAAAATAATCCGTTTACCTTTAAACTCAGCTATTTGTTTCGTGACAGTGAGAGTTCACAGTATCAAAGTAGGGTTAGTTAGGTTTAAGACACTTTTTGTTTCTCCTTCAGCGTGAACGACGAAGAAGAAAGAAGAAGTTTCTCCTTCAGCAAAGACACATTTGGAACCGACCGACAGACCCCTCCTTGAAGAAGACTTTAATCTTCTACTACATAATTTCAATTATTACCCATTTATAGTGGAAAACCCACAACAAATGTTTGAGAAAAAAAGGAATTAACTTGTAAACTTTCATCCATATTTACGACTCCTTCTTTTATTAAAGACCTGAGTTTATCAGGAGGGTTTATTTATTAACGAGAGGATCCCCTGTGCCAAGTTTTTTTTCTTCTTAAAGGTGGTCGTCTACACTTTTGCTTTTTTTCAATAATCTTATGGTTAGATTTTGCTAAAAAGTTATGTCAGATGATGAATGAACCATGGGGGAAAAAGTTATAGAAAAAAAATATATGTAAAAAAAGATTTTATTTTTGGGTAGCGTGACTCACGCTTCCAATATTTTGTTTTCTGTTTGCTGAGAACAAGTGCTTTGCCTAAAAATACTGACCAATCAAATTCATGTCACTATGCTTATAGCCACGCCCAAACAAGTGCAGCAACACTGGAGCGCTGTCCACGCTTTTTTTTAAACGCACGAAATGCACGGGATTTAAGAGGAGTTTTGCGCTTGGCATTTTCCAAATAAGGATATCCTACTATGAGTACTACGCTGGAATACTGCAATGAATTTTCAAACGGCTACACTGGCTTCGTCTTTCCTGATCGAAAGGGGGTGTATTGTTGATAATTGTAGATAATAGACTCTGCATTTTAATGGTCAAATGGCGATTTCGGTATAAAAATGTAGACAAGGACCTTTAAAACCCTTACACTGGTGCAATTCTGTAACACATGTTACATAGCCACTGGTGAATTAACAAAGAGAAAAATAAAGAACAAGTCGCGTAAGGCGAAAATACAACATTTAGTCAAGCTCAGTCGAACTCACAGAATGAAACTGAATGCACTGCATTTTTTTCCGCAAGACCGTAACTATACTCGTAGCATCATCTGTCCACCGCTTGTTCTGAGAGTGTTTTTAATCCAAACATAGCATATCTATATGTTTTTGGAATCAGGAACTAACAAGGAATAAGATTACATTGTTTTTAAATCGATTTCGGAAATTTAATTTTAATCATAATTTTTATATTTTTAATTTTCAAAGCTTGTTTTTAATCCGAATATAACATATTCATATGTTTTTGGAATCAGCCAATAATGACAAATAAGATGAAATTGTTTTTGGATCGTTTTATAAAAAAATAATTTTGATTACAATTTTCAGATTTTTAATGACCAAAATTATCAATTATTTTTTAAGCCTCTAAGCTGAAATGCAATACCGAAGTCCGGCCTTTGTCGAAGATTGCTTGGCCAAAATTTCAATCAATTTTTATTAAAAAAAAAATGAGGGTGTGACAGTGCCGCCTCAACTTTTACAAAAAGCCGGATATGACGTCATCAAAGACATGTATCGAAAAAATGAAGAAAATGTCTGGGGATATCATGCGCAGGAACTCTTATGTAAAATTTCATAAAGATCGGTCCAGTAGTTTACTCTGAATCGCTCTACACACACACACACACACACACACACACGCACACACACGCGCACACACGCGCACACACACACACACACACACACACACACACACACACACATACACCACGACCCTCGTTTCGATTCCCCCTCTATGTTAAAACATTTAGTCAAAACTTGACTAAATGTAAAAACGGTCATATATAGGTTTTCGCATCCATGGGAGGTAATCGGAACCGACCAAACAGACTGAGCCAGTAGCGCGACATATGTCGTGACAACCAGGTGACAGTATACGTAAAGTAGCGCGACATATGTCGCGACAACCAGCTTTAAGGGTTTTTAGTCAAGATTACAGTCTCGCTGTGGGACTTACATGGTTGCCTCCCAGTTTCTCATCCCAGGAGAAGCCCCAGGCAGGCTCGTGAGCGTAGCGGACCTTGGCGTCTGCCAGGTACTGGTTGTCGTTCGTGGCTTTGTACAGCCAGGCGGCGCCCCAGTTGTTCTCGTCGGTGTAGTTCTGGGACCTGGATGACAGTATTTTCAAGATGTGAACATCCAGCAAGTACAGACTCAGTGCAGTGTAGTCTCAGGGCTCCCCACGGACGCCCCTCCTAGTGCGTCCCGGGACCCCCATTTTCAATTTGTATAAGGTCCATGGACCCTCACTGCAGAATTTGAGAGGGTCCTAAGGGTCCAAAAGCCGAAAAGTCCCAGTGATTTCCAAGTGATTTTGTGTGTGTGTGTGTGTGTGTGCGTGTGTGTGTGTGTGTGTGTTTATCTACGGTACGCACGATAAAGGAAATTTAGTGCGTCCAAGGACCCGCTCTTTTAAATTTTAGTTCGGCCCAGGGACCCCCCCAAACATTTTCTAGTACGTGTTTTCGGCTTCTAGTGCGTATATAATCGGACACTCTTGGAACCAGACCAAAAGAATTCCGTCTCAGAGGGCCTTTCATGACAGATATATATTGTGTTAGAGATAGCCTATTAGACAGAGGAACAACCCAAGGTGTCTCTGACGGGAAGTGTTCTCTCATCTGAGGGCCATCACATTACAGGTACTACAGTAGAACAAATTAACTCAGTATTCTGTGCGATCACCCTGAAACACTGACCGAATGACTTTTCTGCGAGAGACGATACTTTATTAAGTATTGTACATGCACAACTATAAGTAGTCTGAGAAAAATCAAAAACTGAAGAGAGGAGATTGGCAGATAATTGTACACATTATTACCCTACCTGTAATAGGCAGCTGCGTCAGATACGCTGGTGGAATAGAAGCCCTGGTGGGCTTTGGCAAAAGAATAGATCTGTTTGGCGTGACTCAGCAGCTTTCCAGAGAAAGCAGAATCTGAAAAAAAGCAATATAAATAAAAGAAACACATTGGAAAAAATAAGTGTATCAAGTCCGGGGCTCTGGTCAATGCTCGATTTTATCACTATTCCGAACTTCGATGTACTCCCCCCCCCCCCCCCACAAGCCAAACGCGCATGTGTTGCATTTTTGGTAGGCAATACACTAAATTTAAAACGTGTGTCTCTGTGTGTGTGTGTGTGTGTGTGTGTGTGTGTGTGTGTGTGTGTGTGTGTGTGTGTGTGTGTGTGTGTGTGTGTGAGTGAGTGTGTGTGTGTTTGTGTGTTTGAGAATGTGTGTCTGTGTGTGTCTGTGTGTGTGTGTGTGTTTGGTGTGTGTGTGTGTTTAGCAATGCAACCTGATTGATGCATTATGCGTGTTTTAATTTACTCCGTTGAATCTCTGGTTCAGCTTGTTTGTGAATCTGTGCGAATGAGTGTTCGCCCTTCTGATACTTAAACCACAAAATGTCCACTCTGATAGCCCACCTTTTGACTTGAATGCCATAGATCCGCAGGCCATGGCGGCGGCCATGTCCATAGCCACGTCACTTCCGGGATTGGAAGCATCGATCTTGTAGGCCGGTCTGTTGGGGTCCATGCGTTCCGGACTGGTCCAAGACCCGTGGTCCTTACTGCCGCTGCCCACCTGTGGTCAGCATTTTATTTTATTTCATTTCATACTTCATAGTCACATTGGAAAAATCGGTTGCTTGCGCACAGTGGAAAGCTAGCCGGGGGCACTAGACTTTTGATTCTAAGGTCGACGTCACAGGTTCGAATTCCGACAAGGACGGACACGGGTCAACTTTATGTGCAGACTCAGAGACGGTATCCATGTCCCTCCCCCGTGTCACCACACTGGCACGTAAAAGACCTCGGTCACACTACCATAAGTGCAGGTGGCTTATTACACCTAAACGCGCATACACCTGGGTAGCGCGACTCTTGTTGGTGCTCGCTTTCCACTGGGAGGAAGCGACGCGACCCACATTTCCCAGCATTGGGATGATAAGAGTACATGAAATGAAAATGAAACGAGAAAGCGACGGGCGCAGTGGCGTGGTGGTAAGACGTCGGCCTCTTAATCGGGAGGTCGTGTGTTCGAATCCCGGTCGCTGCTGCCTGGTGGGTTAAAAGTGGAGATTTTTCCGATCTCCCAGGTCAACTTATGTACAGACCTGCTGGTGACTTAACCCCCTTCGTGTGTACACGCAAGCACAAGACCAAGTGCGCACGGAAAAGATCCTGTAATCCATGTCAGAGTTCGGTGGGTTGTGGAAACATGAAAGTACCAAGCATGCATCTCCCGAAATCGGCGTATGGCAGCCTGAATGGCGGGGTAAAAACGGCCTTACACGAACACATCCACTCGTGCTGAAAACATGAGTGAACGTGGGAGTCAAAGCCCATGAACGAAGAAGAAGAAGAAGAAACGAGAAAGCAACAGGAGAAGTGCTACCCAGGAGTTCAGGTGTCTTAAGGGCAAAATATACCTGCGTAGTTTCAGCGGCACAGACGACGCACTGCCTATTATTTATGCCGCGATAGGGATTATGACGAGTACTTGGCCTGTTTTCCTTTCATGCAACGTGTAGCGGGCTGGGATAATCTGCAGTGCCAGTGCGTCGTCGGTCCTGCTGAAGTTACATAGGTGAGCGGAGCCCCTTACCTGCACGTACAGCTCGTTGGGTTTGGTGTGACACTTGATGAAGTACTCCAGGGGCCACCTGATGCTGTCATACATGTAGTTCAGCTGTCCAGACTTGCTGTAGGCCTGGGGGAACTCCAGCAGACTCCAGCACAGCATGGTTGTGCTGAATGCCATTGGGAAGTTGAACTTCACGTTGTCTCCGGCTACAACACAGGCACAGACGGCAAGTAAGCTGAGGAGGAGGGGGGTAGAGGAGAGAGAGAGAGAGAGAGAGAGAGAGAGAGAGAGAGAGAGAGAGGGAAGAGGAGAGAGAGAGAGAGAGAGAGAGAGAGAGAGAGAAAGAGAGAGAGAAAGAAAGAGAAAGAGAGAGAGAGAGACTCAGACTCAGACTCAGACTCAGACTCAGAACTTTATTACAAAAGGATAAAGGTTTTAGGCAAAGCCTATTCTTCCAACCTGTCCTTTATACAACACGTAAAGACGGACGCACGTACAAAATATAGATTGAATCATATAAAATACAGAAATACATTGTATGGAATGCAACACAATGTGCATTTAAGGAATTACATAAGGAGAACTCAAAAATTACAGAATTACATTGACATAGTTATATCTTTCATTTGGGAATGAAGTTGCTCAGATCAGCTGTTAACACTAGTTCAAAATGTTTAGCAAAATAACAATCGAACAAGACATTTCATTCACGAATGATGTGTGAACGTGACTGTCTCTTAAACATTTTCACTGAAGTTGCATTTCTTATCTGTTGGGGGAAGGAGTTCCAGAGAAATGCTCCTGAGAAGGCTAAGCTCGATTTGTAGAGGTCTATGCGAGGTATAGGAGGGATGATTTTTTTGGGACCCATATCTTTTTGTGGCATGTTTGAAATGTGATTGCAAATATTTAGGACAGTCGTCATTTAGAATTTTATATATGAGAGAGAGAGAGAGGAGAGAGAGAGAGAGAGAGAGAGAGAGAGAGAGAGAGAGAGAGAGAGAGAGAGAGAGAGAGAGAGAGAGAGAGAGAGAGAGAGAGAGAGAGAGAGAGTCCAACGCAGCAAGATTGTGCTGTTCATACTGAACTGAACTGAATTGGGGGCTTATTGTCTGTTAGGTAGAAATGCCTCGTGCTGTTCATCGCCCAATAGGCCATTTTTAGTACAGATGCTTGATTTAGGCCGAATACAAACAGAAAATGATAGCTGCGCAGTGCCGATCTCCCGTTACTCTGCCGTGGTTGGTAGTATTCTTGATGGTGATGAGAGCTTGTATAGAGAACATATTGATGATTTTGTGTCTTGGTGTGATTCCAACTTTTTAGTATTAAACGCAAGCAAGACGAAGGAAATGATTTTTGATTTTCGCAAAAAGAAAGACACTGTCCATCCTGTAGTCATCAAAGGTGATGCGATTGAGATAGTCAGCGAGTACAAGTATTTAGGTGTAGTTCTAGATAACAAGCTAAGCTGGTTTAATCATGTTGATGCTGTTTTTAAGAAGACGCAGTCAAGATTGTTTTTCCTGCGCAAGCTGAGATCATTTCATGTGTGTAACAAGATGCTGTACATGTTTTATCAGAGTATGGTGTGCAGTGTGATGGTGTTTGCATCAGTGTGTTGGGGAGGGAATGCCACTGCAAGGGACACTGGCAGGCTGAACAGGCTGATAAAGAAAGCGAGTTCTACTGTAGGCCAGAGCCTTGACACCCTTGAAGTCCTTGTTGAAAGAAGGCTTGCCAGTAAGTCCAGAGCTATTCTGTTCGACCTAGGGCATCCCCTCCACGACGCACTGATGGATCTCCGCATCACACGGAACGCTCGGTTTCTCATGCCTAGGTGTCGAACGGAGCGTTTTCGGCGTTCTTTTGTTCCTGCAGCTGTGAGATATTTTAACAGCAACCGAGCCATTGTCCTGGCCACAGACTATCAGTGATGCCTTTTAAATGTACCTCTTAGTGATAGATTTAATATGATTTGATGACTGTTTGACCTTTGATCATAACTAGTGCTGTGATAATGAGCTTTAGCACTGTTGTGATGGTGTTGACACTATACTTGCCCAATTGAGTCTAACTACCTGATGGCTAATCTACTGTGATACCTGTGATAACTGATGATGATTACTGTGATTGGTTTTATGTGTTTGGTTGGTCTCTTCTTTTGGTAGTGCAATAGCGTTAATTATGGATTGTTGTTATCATCATTTACATAAAAACTTATCTGTTAATCCAAACAATGATATAATTACTGTGATGTTCTTAACTACACTTTAACATGGAATGTATGTATGTATGTATGTATGTATGTATGTATGTATGTATGTATGTATGTAGGTATGTATGTAGGTATGTATGCATGTGTGTTGGTGTGTCGGTGTGTCAAGTGTGCAAGTAAAAAGGGTATTGTAGTTGTACATATATTACTTTAGATATTTTTTTGTTATCATGGGTTTTATAAATTTTCTTCTCTTCTTCTTTTATAATTATTAATTAATGACCTATATGTGCTGATCAATTGTTGGATCAATAAAATGTTATGAGTTATGAGTTATGAGTTATGAGTTATGAGTTATGAGTTATGAGTACAGTAAAGCTTAGAATGTACAATCGGCTGTCAATCTCAATAACAATAACAAGATTAGAACTGTTGGGCCCTGTCTCCAAGACATGCATGCTTTTAAGAGATACGCCTTAGATATGAATAGTTTTTAAAGAGTTGGCCGAGAAAAAAACTGTGACAAGGTTTGATGCTGTATCGGTCTCAGATGACCCCCTTGGTTCTCAAGACACAACACATCAACAATCAAGTCCTTGAAAACTGTCTAAGAATGTTGTAGACTAATAAGAGAGATAGAACGGGGGTTGGGGTCGGGGAGCTGGTAGTTAATTACATGATCTATACATCTAGTTGTCTGTAAATCTATGTTTGGTTGTTTGTATAATATTATTTTGAGAGTAGCCAAGCCACAATTTTAACGTATTGCTTACATTTTAAGTCCAAAAACAAAGAGACTGCCAACGTTCTAAAATTCAGAATCCAAAAAACATGAAAGGTAGGTTGTTGGAACGTTTGTTATTGACAAAACAATCCATTCACATTTTATTATATAAAAGAGGGGGTTGGGATAGAGAAGGGGGGATGCGGTAGGGGGGGTTTCATGTTTGTGTGCGTGGAGGTGGGTGGGATTTTTATATTCAAATTTTACATTATATATAATTACATTAATTGTGATAATTTACATTGTAAGGAAAATAAATAATGTATTATCCTATGCCGTAGGTCGCCGATAGTTTAGCTGACGATCACTCACCGTCATACCATCCTCCGGTCAAGTCCTCTCCCCCTGCCCCTTTGTCCTTGAGAGCAGAGTCCCCCCTCCAGGGAATCCTGTTGTTGGCGGGCAGCTTGCCGGACCTCTGGGCCTCGTAGAACATGATGGACTTCTCGATCACCTCGGCGTAGTTGTATTTCGTCTGGGCAGCGCCTGGAGAAGACCATTTAGGAGGATCATACATTGATCATTTCTTTTTTTTTTCTCTTTTTTTTTCTTTTTCTTTTTTATATACTCACAAAATACATTCATTTGACAATCTTGTCGGTAACGATAGAAACATAACAAATGGGCGTGACAAATACAACACATTCTACATTAAGAAAAAAAAAGAAAAAAAAGAAAAGACTCACTGACTAAATCGAGAGCCTCAAATCAATATATATAATATAATATAGCTATTCTAATGGACACGTGGGGGAATTCGGGAGCTGTGATTGGATGGTCTCTTCCGATCATCAAAGCATATTGCTACGGAAGTCGGCCATTTTTGCCAATATCCAAAAGCATATTGGCAATAACAAAGACGCATGGTTCCGGTTTACCCATCTGTACCATGCGATGTTTCAGTCGACAACAGCATACACTGACGACTTGAAATTCTTCTCGGGAATGTTTTTCAGCTTTACAAATGTCGATAGCATACCCTTTTCTGCTAACTTCCCTATGAAACAGGACTAAACCAATTATTTTCTGTCCCTAAACACCACAAAATGCCCAAAGTCGAAAGATGTAGTACAAACAGGGGAGTAAAACGGAACAGCCGTTTTTGTGAGCGCAGTTGCCGACTGACACAAACTTTCGCATTCGGCTTTTCTTATCTCGTAACTCCACACTAAATACCCCACTTCCCCTCTGAAGTATTGATGTACAACCCATGGCACTAACATTCATGTTGTCGTTTAAAACTGAGGTTGAAAAATTCGCTTCATGACGAGACAAGTATAAATGCCATTCACCCAAACTGAAAACTTCGTGCCGTCTGCTCACGTTGTACGGATTAGCTGTTCTCTTCTCCTCCCCTTGTTGCATCCTAGTTCTTCAGTTGTTTCTAGTCTTCTGTTGATGTTGTGTTTTGGTCTTCTTCATAAGTAGTCTTGTTCAAAATTGAAAAAACGCAAACTTCTTTTTGTTGTATACGAATGAACTAATAAAAAGCTGTTTAACAGCTGTGTTGTCAAATCGAGTTTTTTTCCAAAGTCAGTGTGGCGCCTGCGCAAAACTAATGCGCCTGAGACTGAAACGGCGTCTGCTATCAAAACCTGAGATCAACGCATCGACGCAGAAACTGTCATTTTGCAAGTTTGGAACAACAAATCAAGGTCAGAACAGCTATATAATCGCTATTGTATTTTCAGCGTAGCAATAGGGTCCGATATTTAGACTCGAACAAGTATAATGCGACTCGTCTTTAACTCGTCGGCATTATACTTGTCTCGTCTAAATATCGGACCCTATTGCTACGCTGAAAACACAATAGCTGTTAATATACACTCAGTACATTGATCATTTCAGCGTCAATCCACAAGAGGACGCTGCACTTATGCAGGAAAACATCTTTTTAGCCATGAGGTTTTGTTAACCCGTGATTTGTAAAAATGTAAAAACTTTTTACAAATTACGTCGAGCCTAAAACCACGATTTGTAAAAATGTAAAAATATAAAAATATCGCATTCCACAAAGTAATACATGCCTTTTATTATTATTAATTTTTGTTGTTTAGAGCCTCTATGCTGTGTGGTGGGGGGTGGTTTGGGCCGGAAATGGAAAAATATTACGAGTTTTAGCATAACAAAGAAAGAAAAGAAAATTCTGATAGATCCCTTGACTTTGAGGTAGCGCGACTCTGTTGCTGCTAGCTTTCCACTGGGAGGAAGCGACCCAAATTTCCCAGCGATGGAAAAATAAAGTAATGAAAAACAAAAAAATCTGATAGATTCCTTGACTTTGGGGTAGCACGACTCTGTTGCTGCTAACTTTCCACTGGGAGGAAGCGACCCGAATTTCCCTGCAATGGGAGAATAAAGTCTAAAAAAATAAAATAAAAAATCTAATAGATCCCTTGACTTTGGAGATGGCAATAAAATGTCGGGAGCATTTACGTGATTTGTAAAACTTTTTACAAATCACGGGTTAACAGGTTTGTCTCCCTGTCCGGTCTAACAGTACAGTGTGATTGACAAGAAGAAGAAGAAGAAGAAGAAGAAGAAGAAGAGCCATGAGGTACATGCTATTTTATTGTCTCCTTGGCGTCCATCCTCAATACATGACGTCAGAGCGTGAATGAATCCTTTTGCTTTGAGTTTGTCTCTGATATCAATCAAAATATTCTACATTGAAAGTCTCCACAGTAACCGGGACGTATCCCCGAATAAAATTTTGTTTAAAACTGTTTTGAAGAGATTACGATTTTCGAAAAGATATAACGTATGGACTGTAAAAAAAAATCTGTGTTTTAATGAACCTTCTACCTGTAAGTTTCAACGTCTTAAATGTGAATAGCTTTTACAGCAAACCTAGAACAAAACTGAGAATAAGATTGATGCTGAAACAGTCTCGCATGACCCCCTTGGGTTCTCAAGACAAGACAGACAAACAAACGTTGAAACCCTACATTGAAGCGACCAACACAGCAGCACTGACCAGTGACGTGCGGAACTTTAGGCGGCTGCATTCCGTCGTCAGTGAGGTCGACGAGCGTACCCTGGCCCCCAGGGGCGGCGGCCCCACATACCTTGCCCATCATCTTGACGCAGAACTCGCCGGCAGGGTGCGCGCCGTGAGAGTCCTGGTTCAGCAGGGTCAGGGTTGTCGCGCAGTCGGTGGGCGGATGCAGCCAGTCGCCCAACCATTGCTGAGACAGGAAAACAGAAGTGATACATTGACAGTAAATTGGTAACGACCGAATTACAAAAAGTGTAAAACTAAGCAAACAGCAACACCGTTTTCAATACTGCATCAGTATTTTCTTTCTTCGTATCTCACTCCAACCATCTGAATGAATGAATGAATGAATAATCGTCAGTGTTTGAACCGAGTTGTTATCATCCTATTGTTCTGACCTGAATGCTCTTGACGCCAGAGCTAAAGTGCAGGACGAGTTCAAAGCCGATGATAGGGTGGGGGAGGTTGAAGCAGAACCGTCCCTCAAAGTTGTCGTCCCAGTGCTGAGTCACCTCCATGTCCACTGTCATATTCTTGGCCTCCGCCAACAACAGTGTCGTAACTAACAGTGCCACACACCGCCACATTGTGCTGTTGAAATGAGAAGAGAATAAAATATGGATATGAAGATGTGTTGGTATGTCGTTGCCTATGACAGTCATAGCCTATGTGTCTGTAATGTTTTAGTCTGTTTTCTATGTGTGTGTGTGTGTTTCTGTCTACGTCTCTGTCTCTGTCTCTCTCTGTCTGTCTCTGTCTCTCTGTCTGTCTCTCTCTCTCTCTCTCTGACACTCTTTGTCTCTCCCCTTCTCTTTCTATGTCTCTTTCTCTTTTTGACTCTCTCTCTTTTTACATTAAGTCAAGTTTTGACTAAATGTTTTAACATAGAGGGGGAATCGAGACGAGGGTCGTGGTGTATGTGTGTGTGTGTGTGTGTGTGTGTGTGTGTGTGTGTGTGTGTGTGTGTGTGTGTGTGTGTGTGTGTGTGTGTGTGTGTGTGTGTGTGTGTGTGTGTGTAGAGCGATTCAGACTAAACTACTGAACCGATCTTTATGAAATTTGACATGAGAGTCTCTAGGAATGATATTCCTGGACTTTTTTTCTCATTTTTTCGATAAATACCTTTGATGACAATTTCATCTTGATCTTTGTCGGTCCCTGATTCCAAAAACATATTGATATGATATGTTTGGATAAAAACAAACTCAGTAAGCTAAAAAGAATAGAGATACAGAAAAGCGTGTTATCCTGCTCAGCACGACCACTACCGCACTATTCTGGCTTGTCGATTTTACTGCCTTTGCCACAAGTGGTGAACTGACGAAACTACGAGTATGCGGTTTTGGTGAAAAAAGCAGTACGTTCAGTTTCATTGTGTGAGCTCGACAGCTTGACTAAATGTTGTTATTTCGCATTACGCGACTTGTTGTCTTTTTCTTTTTGACTCTCAATCTCTCTTTGTCTCTTGTTCGATCTCTCTTTCTTTCTTTGTCTCGCTCTCTTTGTCTCTCTCTCTCTCTCTCTCTCTCTCTCTCTCTCTCTCTCTCTCTCTCTCTCTCTCTCTCTCTCTCTCTCTCTCTCTCTCTTTCTCCCTCCCTCTCGGTCTGTCTGCGTGGTTGTAATTCAGTTGGAGAAAGACAGGGAGAGATGGAAAGAAAGGTTGGTTTGTGTGTGTGTTTGTGTGTGTGTGTGTGTGTGTGCTTGCGTGTGTGTGTGTGTGTGTGTGTGTGTGTGTGTGTGTGTGTGTTCCATGTGTGTGTGCCTATGTGTCAATATCTGATATGAATAATAAGTATTATCATAAAGAACTATCTTTTTTCCTCATTAATTAGCACAGGTTTATCTGCCAGTACTTATGATAATCTTCTACCGTTAAAACTGTTATGCTTACTGAACAAACGGATGCCGATGGGTTTTTTTCTTCTTACAATTGCTGTTACCATTATTAATCTAATACACAGTTGCCTTAAAAAGCAGTTTGATGAAGTGGTTTCGATGCTTTTGATCAAAACATTGCGATTTTTCAATTTCCAGAATTCTAAGTTAAGCATGAAAGGTGATTAAAAATGCCGGATCAGAACACAGTAGCTGAACCATACGCCATGTCTGAAAGTACTAACCTTTGATTTCGTTGCCTAGTACTGTGATTTGTGAACTGCGAACCTACAAAACAGTAGTATTTATTCCAATGCCAGTAGCTCACGATAAGAATATCTGAGAATACATAATGGCAGAGTGAATTGGTTCGTCTAATCAGCGGTTTCCTTATCATGAAGAGTTTGTATTCACAAAGAGTCACACAGACAGCACACAAACAGACAGAAAGACAGACAGGCAGACAAAGAAAGAACTCACACACACACACACACACACACACACACACACACACACACACACACACACACACACACACACACACACACACGTACGTACACCCCCACACACACACGTACACACACACAAAGCTGACGCAAAGTGTTAGTCTTATTCTGTCGATGTTCCTTCACATATGCCCCAACCCCCTCCCCCCCCCCCCCCCGCATGAAATAAATCAGACACCAGCAGAAATCGCTGTGAAAAATGTGTGTGTGTGTATTATGGAACTAACCAACCAACAAAATCAATTTACCAAAAGAGCAATTAAAACAAAGGCGTAATAGAAGTAATACGTCAAAATTAACCACATTTGACCTGGGATTTATATGCCTCTCATGCACTTAATAGCCCCAGTCTGCCTCAAATGGTTTACAGAACGATTTAAATATTCTCATGAAAAAAGCAGTTCTAACCTTATGGAACACACTTGCAATAGCATTTAATAGCATTAAATGACACAGTTCGTTTGAATGACTATTTAGCTCGCGTAAACCACACACCAGTTTTCGTGGTTTATCTAACCCCTGAGCCATCGTGAACCCGTGTGATCCACTTTCCTTTTTTTCACAATTAAGTCGTCAGTTTGTGATTTCAATGCAACTCGCTGTAGGCCTATCTGCAATAGCACGTTATTGCGTACCTCTGAATCTAAAACGCAACAAACGGCTGCGAGTCACACGAACTTATCGGTGGCGGTTGCCTTCAAAGAAGCAAGCGCTATTCAGAAAAATCGTCTGCTTGGGCAAATACGACCTTGCGTGACCTGCTTCCGGGCTCCCTTTTTTCAAACTTTCACAACTTCGAATTGTACTGAGCTTGTCTTGATGAAAAAAATAATTCTTTTATGATTGAAGAATGTTTGTGTAACAAGCTGTCAATTTACGATTTAGATTTTAAAAGATAGTTCCAGCGTCAAAACGAGGCGTCCGAATTGTCTCATTGTAAATCCGGCTGGCAACGCAAAAATAAATTCTTTGAAAAATGCTCGCTCTTTACAAGCGGTGAGTGTTCAAACGAAAGGGTGTTTGTACTGTGTGTAGAAACCTGACAGTGTTTGTGACCAGAAACTGATGGTTTACGTGAAGCTGAGTGTGCCTTTAATTAAAGTTTAGTTTCCAAAGTGGGTACAACGTTGTTCCTTCTTCGACGCTATTTGGTTGCTCTAAAAAGTGGTCGTCGTGTGTGATATTTGATTGTTGATTTTTTTTTTAATTACATATCGGTTATCCTGTCTACTTTTTACACCCCCGGTATGGGGGTGTGTATAGGTTTCGGTCGATGTGTTTGTTTGTTTGTTTGTGTGTTTGTGTTCGCATATAGATCTCAAGAATGAACGGACCGATCGTCACCAAACTTGGTGAACAGGTTCTATACATTCCTGAGACGGTTCTTACAAAAATTGGGACCAGTCAAACACACGGTTAGGGAGTTATTGGTGGATTAAGATTCTACAAGGACTTATAGAGAAACATATTCATGGTCAAAGGGAAATAACCTTCTCAGTTGGTGGCAGTGAGAATGGGTGCAGTGAGAATGGTTATTTCCCTTTGACCAACGGGGGTGTTTTTCCTACCTCGGAGGAATTTCTTGTTGTTTTAGGAATTCAAGTTCTTCCGAAGTGTTTTTGTGATACCTGAGTGTGCCTTTAATACGTGTTGTACAGATGTAGTGAACTTGAGGAAAAAAGAAATACGTCCGCACAACAAAGCTAAGATAAAGCATACCGCGTTTTAGACCTTACGTGCGCGCGTATGAAGGTGTGTCCCAAGTCTTCTTAAAAACAAACAAGTCGCGTAAGGCGAAAATACAATATTTAGTCAAGTAGCTGTCGAACTCACAGAATGAAACTGAACGCAGCAAGACCGTATACTCGTAGCATCGTCACTCCACCGCCCGTGGCAAAGGAAGAAGAGCGGGGTATTCGTAGCGCTGAGAAGGATAGCACGCTTTTCTGTACCTCTCTTCGTTTTAACTTTCTGAGCGTGTTTTTAATCCAAACATATCATATCTATATATTTTTGGAATCAGGAACCGACAAGGAATAAGATGAAAGTGTTTTTAAATTGATTTCGAAAAAAAAAATTTGATAATAATTTTTATATATTTAATTTTCAGAGCTTGTTTTTAATCGGAATATAACATATTTATATGTTTTTGGAATCAGCAAATGATGGAGAATAAGATAAACGTAAATTTGGATCGTTTTATAAATTTTTATTTTTTTTTACAATTTTCCGATTTTTAATGACCAAAGTCATTAATTAATTTTTAAGCCACCACGCTGAAATGCAATACCGAACCCCGGGCTTCGTCGAAGATTACTTGACCAAAATTTCAACCAATTTGGTTGAAAAATGAGGGCGTGACAGTGCCGCCTCAACTTTCACGAAAAGCCGGATATGACGTCATCAAAGATATTTATGAAAAAAATGAAAAAAACGTTCGGGGATTTCATACCCAGGAACTCTCATGTCAAATTTCATAAAGATCGGTCCAGTAGTTTAGTCTGAATCGCTCTACACACACACACAGACACACACACACACACACGCACACACACACACACACACGCACATACACCACGACCCTCGTTTCGATTCCCCCTCGATGTTAAAATATTTAGTCAAAACTTGACTAAATATAAAAAGATTGTCTATTCGTTCTATCTCCTCTCTTTGTATCTAGTTCAAAGTGTTAAGGGGGCTGAATAACGGCAATCAACAATTTAAATTAAGCAAAGTAGGCTTAATATTGACTTACTTGACTTATTCCTGTAGACTCCCTGTGGAGCATAGGGCCGCAACAACTCCTCGCCAACGCACCCGGTTCTGGGCAGCTCCTTTAGGCTTAATATTATGTTTAATAATTTTTTTTTAAAACAGCAAGCAAACTCCAACCAACCAAGTTACGAAACAAACAAGCAAGCAATTAGCCAACTAACCAACAAAACAAAACAAAATAAACTAACAGAGAAACAAACAAGCAAGCAATTAGCCAACTAACCAACAAAACAAAACAAAATAAACTAACAGAGAAACAAACAAGCAAGCAATTAGCCAACTAACCAACAAAACAAAACAAAATAAACTAACAGAGAAACAAACAAGCAAGCAATTAGCCAACTAACCAACAAAACAAAACAAAATAAACTAACAGAGAAACAAACAAGCAAGCAATTAGCCAACTAACCAACAAAACAAAACAAAATAAACTAACAGAGAAACAAACAAGCAAGCAATTAGCCAACTAACCAACAAAACAAAACAAAATAAACTAACAGAGAAACAAACAAGCAAGCAATTAGCCAACTAACCAACAAAACAAAACAAAATAAACTAACAGAGAAACAAACAAGCAAGCAATTAGCCAACTAACCAACAAAACAAAACAAAATAAACTAACAGAGAAACAAACAAAGAAACAACTCATAGAAACCAACTCAAATGAAAATTTACTATTTGAAATGTTCGATTAAATTACATATTCTTACTGCAATTCTCATAAATGCAGATTCCTCCTAAAGGTGGAGGGTACTTACTTATGTCCTAGGGACACAGAGAAAGTTAGAAGGAAAGAAAGGAAGAATGAAAGAAAGAAAGAAAGAAAAACAAACAAACAAGTCGCGTAAGGCGAAAATACAATATTTAGTCAAGTAGCTGCCATTTTTCAGCAAGACCGTATACTCGTAGCATCGTCAGTCCACCGCTCATGGCAAAGGTAGTGAAATTGACAAGAAGAGCGGGGTAGTAGTTGCGCTAAGAAGGATAGCACGCTTTTCTGTACCTCTCTTTGTTTTAACTTTCTGAGCGTGTTTTTAATCCAAACATATCATATCTATATGTTTTTGGAATCAGGAACCGACAAGGAATAAGATGAAAGTGTTTTTAAATTGATTTGGACAATTTAATTTTGATAATAATTTTTATATATTTAATTTTCAGAGCTTGTTTTTAATCCGAATATAACATATTTATATGTTTTTGGAATCAGCAAATGATGGAGAATAAGTTAAACGTAAATTTGAATCGTTTTATAAATTTTTTTTTTTTTTACAATTTTCCGATTTTTAATGACCAAAGTCATCAATTAATTTTTAAGCCACCAAGCGGAAATGCAATACCGAACCCCGGGCTTCGTCGAAGATTACTTGACCAAAATTTGAACCAATTTGGTTGAAAAATGAGGGCGTGACAGTGCCGCCTTAACTTTCACGAAAAGCCGGATATGACGTCATCAAAGACATTTATCAAAAAAATGAAAAAAACGTTCGGGGATTTCATACCCAGGAACTCTCATGTCAAATTTCATAAAGATCGGTCCAGTAGTTTAGTCTGAATCGCTCTACACACACACACACACACACACACGCACGCACACACGCACACACGCACACACGCACGCACATACACCACGACCCTCGTTTCGATTCCCCCTCGATGTTAAAATATTTAGTCAAAACTTGACTAAATATAAAAACAAACAACCAGACAAACAAACAAACAAACAAACAAACAAGAATCAAAGCGAAAACCCTTTGCTTTGCGGAGGTCTTTACTTTTCGGGTAAACCGTGGCCTCGTTTGTTAACATGTGTGCAAAGTGCCACGTGCAGAAATACATGCAGTCTACAACATATTTTTTTTAAAATTAAACCCAAAAGGAATGATAGAAAAGCTTCATCCATCTTCAAAACACTTGGAATCACGAATTTATTTGGCACATGGGCCACGCCTTAAATGTTTAAAAAAATCTTTTTTATATATGACCGTGCACGCGGCCTCTACATGTTATCTCTCTGTATAAATTCGGTTTCACAACCCTCGCGTGTTGCGCTACGTTTCTGACCATTCATAAACGGTAGCTTTCTGAAAGAACGTGACACGTCAATAGTACACATCGGTGTCCTTCATACATGATATGCCGTAATGCAGAATCAAGGTCAACCACGCATTAAGGTCGTGTAGCACTAGTTAGGGTATCAGACAACCAATAATCCATTATTCAATCAAATCCAAAAACAACGAGACTGCCAACGTTCCAAAATTCAGAATAAAAAAACAAGAAAGGTAAGTTGTTGGAACGTTTGTTATTGACAAAATAATAATAATAGTAGTGACTGTAACGTATTGTTTTGTCAATAGCAAACGTTCCAACTACGTACCTTTCTTGTTTTTTTTATTCATCAATCAATCAATTGTCTAGCACGTGCAATAAAGCCAAGATAAGTCGAGGCAAATTTGGCAAAGTCATATATTTCATTTCTTCTTCTTCTGCGTGTACAAGCCGCAACTCCCACGTACACGTACACTCGTGTTTTGTACGGATGGGGATTTTACTTGCATGACCGTTTTTCCCCATCGACATTTTGGCAGCCATACGCCCTTTACGGGGGATATATTTTATTTCAATAACCCCTCAAGGAAGAAGATCTTTTTAAAATTCGGTATGTTTAGAGAATGTTACAGAAATAGGAAGCAAACAAACACAATTATCACGCAGGAATGCTTTTTCAGATCCAAAATTACTGGGTTATTTTTGTAGTCCCATTTACTGAACAATGACTTTCCGAGCCCAGACACAGTCGCCGAGATTAGGAGTTGTGGGATATATCAGAATGACCTTGACCTCGCCTAATCCCAGCTGTTCAGTGTTATATATTTCCAGAGAAAAATTCATCAGTTTGAAATTTTCTCCCTGAGGATTCACAGAAAGAAGAGGTTCGTGTCTGTGATTTATTTTCTTTCTTTCTTTCTTTCTTTCTTTCTTTCTTTCTTTAGTTCTTTCCTTCTTTGTTTCTTTCTTCTTATTTTTTTCATTTAAAACATTTAAATTTGATATATATATTTTTTTTTAGCCTTGTTTGTGTCTCAGTGGACGGTAAATTATGTCGTGCATCGTGAGAGTTGATTGGTTGTTTGTTGGTTTTTCACGTCAAACTTAATTGGCTATTTGGGACCAATTTAATTTTGTTTTCTTTCTCCGTTTACATGGTGTTCTCCGTTTTTGAAATTATTGTCATTTAGGTCAATCACAGTAAAATGAAGAAGATAGATTACACCTGTACACGCTTGTTACTTTAAATCTTGATAAAATAACTGTGGAGTAATGCTTTCAGAACATCTTAAGAATACCCTTTTATATCCAAGTATCTCTTAGTATATACGACTTTTAATTAGATGAGCGAGAGTGTGCGGGGGATGGGAGGGTGGTGACATACTCTACATAAAGGGAAAGTTTGTGTGCGCGCCTGTGTGTGTTTTTAATCCAAGACAAATGTCGCCAATGTTTTTACAGAGTGACGTTAAATAAACGATTTGAAGAAGAAACGTTTTTAAGTGATGTCAATCAAGTATGTATGTATAAACAATACATGCATACAGAATTGTTAACTTATGTATTCATTTCAATTCGTATGGTATTAACTGCTTGTAAGTTGCTTCCAACTATGAAATTATTTCCGCCATACAAATACCGTTTTTAATTATTATTAATATCTAAAGAGTTAGAGAGGTTCTAATGCCTGGCGAAAGACTATATTCTTCTAGAGGCCCAGTGTACTAAACAAAATGGTGTGCAACTTTCAGTTACGTAGATGCATGGCCTACAAGCTATAGAGTTTAGTATGGTTAGAAATTTGAGTTTAAAAGTTGATTTTAAATTCTGGCTTGCAATAAAGGCACACAACCTTTCCGTGGAAAAAAATCGGTTCGCCTTCTCAGATCTGGCAAGGCTTTTACATGAAATAAGAACATCCACTAGTGTCACAAAAGACAATATTTAAATTAAGTTAAAATATTTCAGATTGTCTTGTTTGTTCGAAGATGTGGAATTATCTTCTTCAGACGGCAGGTTTTCTGTTCCTGACTGATGCTTTCACAAGATATTCGTCCTGATACCAGAACAATTCACAGAGTCGCATGTTTCCACACAATGATTAAATAATTAAAACAATTCCAAAACGCGAACAGAGTTTGAAGACAGAAAACAGTTCTAGGTTAAAGTTTCATATGGAACAACCAGCAAACTCAAACTGATAAGATGACCTATTTTAATGTTGAGGCATTTTTCAATCAGATTTTTGCTCAAGAAAAGTAGAATATCTTTTTACATTGATAAGAACAATGCAGGTGACTTCGGCTACATCGAATTTATAAAGAGATTTCTTCAGGAGCTCGGATAGCTCCGATGGCTGAGCAATGGACTTGTGCTTCTCGAGTCACTAATTCGAATCCACGCCTGTGACGAAATAACACTAAATTCACATCCCCTTATTCTCCCCTCATCCTTTCAGCTGTTAACCATGATGAGGACGTTGCTGCTGCCCCTGGTGGTGTCGGTGGTGGTGATGGCGGCAGAGGCTGCCGACCTGAAAGCGACGATGGAGGTAGTGAACAACAACGCGAACGGCTTCGAGGGCAGGTTCTGCTTCCATCTGCCCCAGGCCATCCAGGGCTGGGAGCTCGTCATCGTCTTCAGTAGCGGCGTCAACAACGTCGGCGTAAGTTTAGGGAGCTTTATATTGATACAGGGCTGGGATGACTATTTCAGGCAATCCATTTTTCAACAATATTTCGCTCATTCACACAAACACACGCTCACGCACGCATGCATGCATGCACGCACGCACGCGTACGCACGCACGCACTCACACCAACACACGCGCACACACATACACGCACGCACACACACACACACACACACACACACACACACACACACGCACGCACACACCAAACACCACACACACACACACACACACACACACACACACACACACACACACAAATGGCAAACTACTGAGAAAATAACCCAACTACCGAAGAAAGCATTATTCAAGAAATACCGGACATGTCCAGCTAACATCATCCCTGACTTACACCACCTTTAAAATGACGACTATCTTATCAAGCAAACCTTCATTCTCTCTCACTGGTACTGGTCAGCAATGGCAAGGCGACTGGATCGAGCAGCACGGGTCTGGAGAGTGCGCCACCCACTGGACCTTGGTCAACAAGAACTATATGGGCAAGCAGAACGCGGGGGATGACCTCTGTGTCAAGGTCACTGGAAGTGTGTGTGGCGGGGGGAAGCCAGGAGGAACCGCTACCTTTGTCGATCTCAATGATGACCACATGCATGTGCCTGCTGCACCTAAAATTGCCGGTGAGCATTGTCATTCTTAAGGCATTTGTAATTTTAGATAAGTATACATTGTAAGTAAAGTATATGATTGTTTGAAAGAAAAGAAAAAGTCATGGGATTCGTTCACTGGCACACCCGTCTTCATCACCGCTATCTTTCTGTACTTGTTCTGCCATATCAATCAATATGAGGCTTATATCGCGCGTATTCCGTGGGTACAGTTCTAAGCGCAGGGATTTAAAAAAATTTTTTTTAATGCAATTTATATCGCGCACATATTCAAGGCGCAGGGATTTATTTATCACTGTCCTTTAAAGTAATGTAAACTGTAAGCTCGACTGGCCACACTAAACAAAATCTAGAAAGGTACTATGTTATCGGAACATTATATTTATGACCAATCAAAACCTTACTCCGACACAACGGTCTTTTAAGTGGACAGAGAGACAAACACTTATCATAGAAAAAATAAACTTATCTGACAAATTGTCCAAAAGCTCGCTCGGACGACACAAGCACTACAATAACATGTTTTGTAGCGTTTTGTTTTGTCATAAATATAACGTTCCTTCTTCTTCTTCTTCTTCTTCTTCTTCTTCTTCTTCTTCTTCTTCTTCTTCTTCTTCTTCTTCTTCTTCTTCTTCTTCTTCTGCGTTCGTGGGCTGAAACTCCCACGTACACTCGTGTTTTTTGCACGAGTGGAATTTTACGTGTATGACCGTTTTTTACCCCGCCATACGCCGTTTTCGGAGGAAGCATGCTGGGTATTTTCGTGTTTCTATAACCCACCGAACTCTGACATGGATTACAGGATCTTTTTGGTGCGCACTTGGTCTTGTGCTTGCGTGTACACACGGGGGGTGTTCGGACACCGAGGAGAGTCTGTACACAAAGTTGACTCTGAAAAATAAATCTCTCGCCGAACGTAGGGACGAACTCACGCTGACAGCGGCCAACTGGATACAAATCCAGCGCGCTACCGACTGAGCTACATCGCCGCCCATATAACGTTCCAATAACTAACTTTTCTAAGCTCCCTTTTTTATTCTGAATTTTGGAACGTTGGCAGTCTGTTTGTATATTGATTTCGACTGGCCATAATTTCGGCGAAGGGTTGTGCATTTTTTTTTAAAGCTCAACGATACGAACTTTTATTAGAATGTACTCAGTACATATATCTAAATGTAATGCTAATGTTGTGGTGTTTCGTTTGTCGTGCACCACCACTGTAATTTCTCCTTGTATGAGATAGTAAAGTTAATTTGATTTCATTTGATTTGATTACGAAGTGCTGATTGTCTTATGCTTGTCTAAGTTCGCCTTTTTTGTTTTGACTGGCCATAATTTCGGCAAAGGACTGTGCTTTTTTTTAAGCTGAAGGATACAAATCATTATTACAATGCTATTACTTAGTACGATTACGAGTGCTGATTGTGTCATAACTGTGTGATACCCAGGTGCTGCCAGCATGAAGTACAACTACCCCGATGTCCTGATGAAGTCCATCCTATTCTACGAGGCCCAGAGGTCCGGCAAGCTGCCCCACAACAACAGGATCACGTGGAGGGGGGACTCCGCTCTCAAGGACAAGGGAGCAGGGGGAGAGGACCTAACTGGTGGCTGGTATGATGGTACGTGTATGTTGCGACTTGGTGGCGGTTGATTTGTGTGTGTGTGTGGGGGGGGAGACGGGCTGATCGCGCAGGTAAGTGTGGGTAGGACGGCACTTTTCAAACACTGATTCTTATAATTTACAAAGGGCTTTATATGTGGAGCTGAGAGAGAATTCCAATGCTTTAAACAGACCGAGGATAACCCATGGGGAAGACGTCCCTTCTGTAAAAACCTCGACTCAAGCATGGCAGCAAAGTGCTACCGTTCAATTCCGGATAGCTACTCTGGACTTAGCGACCAACCATAAGCTAAATTAACCTTAACTATCAGCTACCAGTCCAGACAACCTCATACAAATAAACGAACATAACCTCGAAAATAAGAAACAAACTTTCCAACAACCTACTTTTCTTGTTTTTTGATTCTCGAAAAAACCAAAAATACAATAGCTATAAAATGCGTTTCATCATATGTTAGCATAGAACCACGTTCATTGAAAAACGACATTTACGGCGAGTGGCTAGCTAGAGCTAAGTAGGTCAAAAGTGAGCTGCATTAATTTGCAAAAATGAAGGCGAATAAAAATCTTACATTTTTTTCCCCAAAGGCCGGAGACAACACACACACACACACACACACACACACACACACACACACACACACACACACACACACACACACACACACACACTGGGACACACACGCATTACCTGTAATCTTTGCCTGTGTTGTAGCCGGAGACAACGTGAAGTTCAACTTCCCCATGGCATTCAGCACGACCGTCTTGTGCTGGAGTCTGCTGGAGTTCCCCCAGGCCTACAGCAAGACTGGACAGCTTGACCACATGTACGACAGCATCAGGTGGCCCCTGGAATACTTCATCAAGTGTCACACCAAGCCCGAAGAAATCTACGTGCAGGTAACGTAAAACGGAAAATCTTTCTCAAAGTGCACCTGGTCTGGCTGATCTGTACACGACACACTTATTTAAGATCCAATTTTGAAGAAACTCGCTTTCCACAGTGTCTGTTTCTCCTGGCCTAACATCTTCATACAGATTGGCGCAGCTCGGCTGGTTAATCCTTGCACTACCCTTTGCTCATCTCAGTTGCATAAAATCGCGTTAACCTAGCTTTTCCGCTTTGGGCCAGTAGAACATACAAAGAGGACGTAAACAATAAGAAACAAAACTGTGATCACATGATGCAACATGCAGAATCACCGCACAATGTACGTACGCAGGTATTGCTCGGGATACGTCTTGATGTGTCATGATATTATGCACTGCAGGAGAGGTCATACCATACCGTGTATAAGTTGAAAATCTAACTACAATGTCTATATTGAGAATCTAATAGCCTGTATCATACCACAGGTGGGTAATGGAGGACTTGACCACGCACAATGGACCAGACCAGAGAGCATGGACCAGAACAGACCGGCATACAAGATTGACGCTTCCAGTCCCGGAAGTGACGTGTCCAACGAAATGGCCGCCGCCATGGCCTGTGGCTCTATCGCCTTCAAAACTAAAGGTGCGTTTTGTGCCGTAGATGTTAATTGTGTTGTTATTTTACCAATTCAAACTGTTATCAAAACATGTGTACATCTTTTATGCATACTGAGGGAATGTGACCTTCATTTTACTGCCTCGTCCAGAGCAAAGAATAGGGGAAGGTTGCCTAATATGGACCGGCTCCTAATATGGACCACGTCCTGTTCTGACAAACTAACGGTGCAAGAGCGCTCAAACCTATTTCATTCGCTGTATTTACCCTCTCTGGATAACTTTTACATCTCAAACGCAAACCACAAACCTTCCCCTACTACTTACTCTCTGCTCTTTCAGATCCTGCCTTTTCCCGCAAACTGCTGACAGCATCAAAGTCTGTGTACGCCTTCGCTAAGAAGCACCAGGGAATCTACTCTGCCAGTGTTCAGGATGCCGCCGCTTATTATCAGTGAGTGCGTTAAGTCAACAACAGCAGTATATCTATTTATTCCCCCCTCTGCTTCTTTACCTCTGTAAACTTGTAGGGGTAGTTATTTTTCGATAATGACCCAGCAACCAAACAAATAACGACCCAGCAACAGCCTGAATCCTCGATAGTGCAATGGGTTGAGAAGTTGTCCTGTTTCGGTACTACTTTTTGCGACGGAAAAGTTCCGAACGCTCTAACGTACGAAGTATACATCTCTGGAGCAAACAATACAAACATACCGCATTTAAATTAACAACTACAGGCCTGAACACATGAATCTTCATATAAAATCCATGAGTTCGGTTGTTTTCTGAATCTAGATTTGCCGTGCTCAAACGTTCATCACAAGCAATTTCCCGCAAGGCAAGTAACTCATACTTTGTCGAGCAACAAGAGTAGTTCCCCTTCTTTTCACTCAGTTTCTTCGACAACAGACTGCAATCCGACGGTCAGTTTTCAACAATATTTCATTTAATAAACAGATCACACGCAACCAAATGCACACATCTCATCAATTTAAACAACATAAAGCGGTTTCATACACTATTTTCCCCAGAAAACTGAACTTCATACAGTTTTTAATGTTGGAACACGGGTGCAAAAGTTCGTCTGCTAGTCCCATTTGACGAAAGAACATTATCCTAAACGATACCAAAACATATATAGAACACATAATATCTGTCTTTGCCGCCACAGCAGAATAACAGCATATCTGTGTACTTGATTTTAGTCCAAAATAGGAAAACTGACAAGAAGTGTTAACAGAATGGAATGATTTGCACGGAACTATACAACCGCGCATTAATCGATCGCCTGCGCAGGTTGACTGGTTGAGTGAATAGGATTCGATCAAACTTTCGCAAAAAACCTCCTCTTTTCTTTGAATAACTGAAGAAAGGAGGAATAAAGAGGTTACACACCTCGTCTCAGTGATTATAAAAAATAATGGTCTCAGTTCGCGGTCATGAAAAAGCATTTTTCATGATCCGCTAACTTCGACCATTATTTTTAATAATCACTGAGACTCGGCGTGTAACCTCTACTTACCAACCACATGTGGACTGCTTTCGGGTTGTATCCTCAGTTAATAAAATCATAGCAACAATCATCCTGTTATCTACCAATCAGTCGTTCCAAGCAAAGTACTGGATGCAATAAAATTAAAATGTGTTTTATTTTGGTGAGTTTTATGGTTTCCTTTCCCGCAAATAAAAAAGAGGGTACATGACAGGCTCACGCCTCGAACTGTTATGATTTCTCCTTTCCAAACAGTGCGTCGGATAAATGTGGATATCACAGCCATATATCACGATAGCTATATAGTATCTTCATATATCACATCTGTACATCTGTAAAATCAATATGTTACATCTTTACAATAATACAATATCGTATACGGATTATTCTCCAGAGCTGTCTACCAGTGGAAACCATGTATCGAATGTTATATTTCTCTACTTTACTGAGACATTTAAACCATACTAATTGATTTCATTAATAAAGACTGGTTCAATATATAATTATTCTTGGCCTGCAGAGAAAGAATACGAAATACTTGCACATTTTGTTGGTCTACGTTCAGTCATTAAAATTACAAGGGTTTCAAAGTACATCACCTTCGTAACATGGAAACCAAAGTGACTGTAACGTAATGTTGTCTATACCAACGTTCCAACAACTACACTTTTCTTGTTTTATGATTACGGAAACCAAAGGTTGTGACATGGATTGGAATACTTATAATTAAAATGTCAGAAAATAGTACACAGCTCTGGAAAGTAACCCATATGTTTGCAATAATATCAACATCTTATATCTGCACGCTACCAGGTCGAGCAACTACACCGACGAGAACAACTGGGGCGCCGCCTGGCTGTACAAAGCCACGAACGACAACCAGTACCTGGCAGACGCCAAGGTCCGCTACGCTCACGAGCCTGCCTGGGGCTTCTCCTGGGATGAGAAGATCGCTGGCAACCACGTGAGTAAATTAACCTATGGTATCGTGCGATATGTTCTGCGCGTTAGACATACGACATAATTATACCTTCAGCAGGATGGGGGGGGGAGGGGGGGGGCACAGTGTCCTTTCGCCCCCTTCTCTCCCACGTCCCCCCTAAATTACCATGGAAGAAGGAAAAAGTGTGAAGCAAAATCAAGACATTTAGTGAATCAGTTGGCCTTATAGAACGACATGTGAACACGCTGCATTTTTTCAAACAGACTTGTTAGTCCTGAGCTGGCCAAAACCCTTCGGCGGAGACAGCTAGCGCTAACTGAGTGGTCTTGGTCTCAGAAGCTAAATGAACCTTATTTGCATAAAACGGATGTTCTTGATGTTTGAGCACATTTCCAATCCTAACACAAGAAACACATTTTTGGACACATAACAAAAAAATCCAGATCTAGACTGCTTCCTGTGCAGGGTCGGAATTTATCAATGAATTAATTTCAACAACAAAAAAAGCTTCTAAAGTGAAAATTCATTCAAGAAAAAAAATCCAAAATCCAGGAAGCAGTCAGGATATTGACATTTGGAATGTGTCCGACGGGCGCTGTGGCGGGGTGGTAAGACGTCGGCCTCTTAATCGGAAGGTCGAGGGTTCGATTCCCGGCCGCGGCCGCCTCCGCCTGGTGGGTTAAGAGTGGAGATTTTTCCGATCTCCCAGGTCAACTTATGTGCAGACCTGCTAAGTGACTTAACCCCCTTCGTGTGTACACGCAAGCACAAGACCAAGTGCGCACGGAAAAGATCCTGTAATCCATGTCAGAGTGCGGTGGGTGATGGAAACACGAAAATACGCAGCATGCCTACTCAACGAAAGCGGAGTGAGCTGACTATGCTCTCAGAGTATAGTGTGGGGAACCCAAATGGGCAAACGAGCTCACACGTCACCAGAATTTCTGGAACGCTGAAGAAGAAGGTCTGTGTCCAAGTGGAGGGGACCCCCCGCGGGTTAGGGGGAAGAATTTACCCGATGCTCCCCAGCATGTCGTAAGAGGCGACTAACGGATTCTGTTTCTCCTTTTACCCTTGTTAAGTGTTTCTTGTATAGAATATAGTCAATTTTTGTAAAGATTTTAGTCAAGCAGTATGTAAGAAATGTTAAGTCCTTTGTACTGGAAACTTGCATTCTCCCAGTAAGGTAATATATTGTACTACGTTGCAAGCCCCTGGAGCAAATTTTTGATTAGTGCTTTTGTGAACAAGAAACAATTGACATCTTCCCCCTTTCCCGGTCGCGATATAACCTTCGTGGTTGAAAACGACGTTAAACACCAAATAAAGAAAGAAAGAAAGAAGTGGAGGGGTGGCCTTACCCTCCAAAAAGCCTTGTAAGATCTGAGATCATCATGTCGAGCATGGTCGTTTACACGAGAAGGAATTACCTCTCAATGAGATCACGTGAGTTCGGGAAACACGCATGCTCGGCGATCACATTAAAGATCAAACTTTGTACGATTAAACTTGAGGAATTACCTTTCACGGCCTTGGGCGGGGAAATAGCTCAGCCGGTAGCGGCGCTGTCTTCAAAACCAGTTGTCGCTATCGGCGTGGGTTCGATCACGTTCGGCGAGGGATTTAGTTCCCAGAGTCAACATAGTGCAGACTTTCCTCGGTGGCCGAACACCCCCGTGTGTACGCGTGCGCACGGTAAAGAACCCAAGTTCACAGCGAAAGTCTCAGGAAAATTGGGCAGTGCTATACACGCTGCCATACAGTATACTGCGCTACCCAAGGATACTGTATGGCAGCTTGCTTTTCCCAGCGAGAAAGCAGCCCGAATTTACATGAGGGTAACCTCACAGGACTATATAAAATCTTATCCTTATCCTTGCTATTGTGTGCAGCTCTTGATGTACAGCTTCACAAAGGACGCCGCGTACAAGGCGGACATTGAGTCCACGATGACTCTCTGGTCTAAGCAGGGAGGGATGAAATACTCACCCAAGTGTCTCGCCTTCAGGCTCCAGTGGGGAGCGCTCAGATATTCCTGTCAGTGTCAACTTACTAATTATCCTTTTTGCTTTACTTTTCTTTTTCTCTCTCTCTTTCTTTTTTCTTTCTTTTTTTCTCCCTTGGGAATCAGCTTTCTTCTGAGATATTATGACTTACAAATAGAGATACTTTATTTTATATTTTGCTCCACTTTTGCCAAGTAACTGTGTTGGTACGATGCGGGGAGCGCTCAGCTATGGCTGTCAGTGTCATCTTAATCATTATCTTTTTTGCTTTGATATAAACATCCTATAGGCCTACTTTACTTTTGCAAAGTTACTGTGGTAAGTGTTATTGCACGATGCGGGGAGCACTCAGATATGCCTCTCAGTGTCAATTTACTCATAATCGTTTTTGCTCTAATATCAAAATGATAATACTAATAATAATAACTGGACATTTTTAAGTGTCTAACCAATGGCCCAAGGCCCTTTGCAAAATAACATATACAGAATAGAACAATTAAAAATAACGGTATTTTTTTTTTTTTTTTTTTTTATTTTTTTTTTTTTACAATTTTATTCAAATAAATAACAACAATCAACAATATCTCATACAATGAATTAAATACATCTTATCGAGTACAACAAGCTAACTTTTTTTTAACGTTTTGTTCTTCGAACACTCACACAAAAATGCTTCTTATCTGTAACTGCCTATTAAAAATACTTTCCAACGGTAAAAACGAATTTGTTTTTTTATATATACTAACGCACATCTTTCCGATTAAGATAATGTGGTTCAATTTATACATAGTTGCCTTTTTCACCATTACAAAATGCATACCAAATAAAACATCACTAACTTTCAAAACAATCTTAATTTCTAAAGTACGAAAAATAAATTCTTCAATAAACTTCCAGAATTTGTATACAACCGGGCATTCAAAAAAGAAGTGTTCAATGAAATCAGTTACATCACAACAGTAATTACATTTATTAGTTTCCGTTACTTTCATTTTACACAGGAGAATGTTGGTCGGATAAATGTTGTGCATAATTTTCCAGTGTAAAACTCTTAATCTAGTCTCTTGTGTTGACTGATGGGCAACTATCCAAGAACGTTCATCAATTTCTACATTAAACTTTCTCTTCCAAAATCCTCCGGAACATGGTACATCTGTTTTCATATTAATAATCTCTTTCCGATATTCTTTGGCACTTAACACATTTTTGCCGTTAAACAGTGGGGTAATACAAACATCATCAGTCATATTTACAACATTTTTCCTCATGAATAATGACACAGCAGCTTTTACAACATTATATTCAAGAATTCGGTTTGGCGAATATCCAATCAAATCACATATATCTTGATATGATAATATGTCTCCCGAACGTACAATGTCAGTTAATACCAATACACCTCGTCGTATCCAACTTTCAAAAAATAAAACTTTGCCACTATACGTTATGCATGCATTATTCCATAATAAAATCGGCCCGATTGTCCCACGATCGTAGTGGTTATTATCCAGCCAATATTTTAATACTGCTTTCCAAAAGTGTGATTTCACTAGGTCTAACCCTTTAAATCTTGCACTGTTTACATTCGATAAGAAACATTCAAAGTGCTTTCCAAAACGCAAATACATCATCTTTGGAGTGAGACTCCAATTATCATTTTCATTTGATGTAGTCAGTTGTGAAACCCATTGTAATAAAAAAGAAATTTGTATTTGCCTAATATCGATCATTTTTAAACCACCTTTTTCAATTTCAAAACATAAAACGCTTCTTTTCACCTTTTCAAAGGCCTTCCGATTACAATCTCTTTTTCGCCACAAAAATCTGTACAATAAGGTATTGACTTCATTCAAAACACAGTCAGGTAATACAAACGCTTGCATAATATACACAAATTGTGAAATTAAAAACGTTTTCACAATACATATTTTCCCTAAAATGCTCAAATTTCGCTTCTCCCATGCACAAATCAATCGCTTAATATTCCTTATTCTTCCAGTCCAGTTATCTTCTACCAAAGAAGCACTCTTATCATTACAAAAATATACACCCAAAATCTTCAACTTCTTCTTCCAAACAAAATTATAAAATGTTTCATCACAATGTTTCCTACTACCCAACCACATCGCCTCAGACTTTCTCTTATGTATCCTTAAGCCTGAAAAGCTAGAAAAGTCATTCATTATTTCAAGTGCATAATACATATCAATCTCATCCTTTAAAAAAAGGGTGATATCGTCTGCATACAGAGCAATTTTAATAACGGTTGCAATATCAACATTATTCCATAACGAAATTCCTTTAATACGTCTACACTGTCTTATTTTTGATGCCAACAATTCAATGGCCAGTACAAAGGCCAAACATGAAAACGGGCACCCTTGACGAATCCCGGCTTTCACATCAAAAAAATCCGACAACCATCCACAATACTGCACTGAGCTAACCGTGTCGTTCATTAACACAGTCACCCATTGAACAAATTCTGGCCCAAACCCGAATTTTTGAAAGGCTTTAATAATAAACTCTTTTGAAATACTATCGTACGCTTGAACACAGTCAATTGCGACCAACAGACCAGGTTGATTTAACTCGTGTGACTGTTCGATTACATCATCAATTAACCTTAATATTGTAGATACTTTTCTGCCTTTAATATAACCGACTTGATCTTTCTGAACAATATCACCAATAACGCTTCCTAACCTTTTTGCCAAACACTTGGCTATCAGTTTATAATCGCTGTTTGTAAGGGAGATGGGTCTCCAGTTCTTTAATTCATTTTTGGGCAAGTCCTTTCCCTTGTGTATAAGAGTAATGACAGCTTTGCGCTGCGTGGAAGACAATTTTCCATCGTCAAAACTTGCATTAAAAGACGCAATTAACAATGTTCTGATGCGGGTCCAAAACACTTTCAAAAATTCTGCAGTAATACCATCAACCCCAGGGGCCGACCCAGATTTCATTTGTTTAAGTGCAGCGAGAGCTTCGTTTTCAGTTATTAACCCTTCACACTCATTTCTCTGAAAATCTGAAATCTGTAATGTTGTCACATCAGATAAAAACTGATCCACCTTTTCGTCCATGTTTTCAACGTTTACTTTTTTTCTGTACAAGTCAGCATAGTAATTCTTTTGCGCGTTCAAGATTTCACGCTGGTCAGTTATCACTTCCCCAGATTCACACTGTATACTGTCCATAATCTTCGCATTTGCTCTGGCTTTTTCAAGGTTGAGAAAATACTTTGTGTTCTTTTCTCCCTGTTCTATCCACTTCGCACGGGCGCGTACTTGGGCTGCGCGAGCTTTACACTGCTCAACTAATTCTATTTTTAACTTAAGGTTCTCACGCTCGCATTGCATTCCACAGTTATCTGGGTCATTCGCTAACCTTGCATCCAAATCATTTAATTCAGCATACAACAAAACAATACCGTTTCTTCTTTCAACGCTTTTCTTCTGCGCGTACTGCATTGCATAATCTCTTATTTCACATTTTAACAGCTCCCATACGGTTTGATAATCAGTATCGTTTATAAAATCATATGCGTGATTTTCAATCATTCTATTCATACCATCAATGAAATCTTTATCCTGGAGGAGAGAATTATTGAATTTCCAGTAACTCGGGCCTCTGTCAATCTCAGTTAATTTGAGTTGCACAGAACAACCTCTGTGGTCGGAAAAGGGAACAGACAATAAACAACATTCCGTAGTTCTATCAAAAAGTGTTGCACATGTAAATACATAGTCAATTCTCCTAGCAATAAACGGATTCTTCTTTGACCAAGAAAATTCTTTAATACCAGGGTTAAATAATCTCCATACATCAAACAAATCACATGCGATAAACATTTCATTCAGTTGTGATTTCTTCATTAATAAACTACTCACAATACATACATGTTTCAAACATAAAACCCATAAATGTCATGTCTGAGAATGCTGCCCACTTCAAGTAGAAAGCTGCATAAAGATTTCTCATTTCCTTACTCAATAAGACCATAAAATGTTATCATACCTGATAACACAAAATCCTATAATTCACTTTTGCAAAGTTACTTTAGTCAGTGTCATGGCACGGTGGACGTGGGGAGCGCTCGGAAACGGATATATGCCTGTGTCAAGTTACGCATTATTGTTTTTGCTTCATTTTTGCAAAGTTACTGTGTTAAGTGTGATATGGTACGAAGCGGGGAGCGCTCAGCTAGGCACGTCAGTGTCAGTGGCCCCGAAAATCGATTTCGCTTATATTTTGCTAATATTTTGTCTGTGATTGTAATTGATTGGACAGATACCCCATTATATTACCTAACCCTCGTTTTTTTAAATGATTCTTGGCATGTCATCATAGTCAAAAATAATTCTGTATCATAAAGTCTGTTAGATTAATTTCTATATATTTGTTCATACTTGTTTCAACAAACTCAGCGATCACTGTCGCCACGAAGCGTGATGTCCATAATTATTTTGGAAAGTAAATGGCTTTATATCGAGCGGACACTACATACATTCACATCATATCGGAGCTAATCATTTGCTGCGGTCGCCCGAATTTACTGATCATGGACGTGTCATTGTTTACCTCACCGCCAGGGGCGCACCACGCACAGCACATACACATTATGACAGAGTTTTTCCCGGAAAAAGTCTTTTCCCCAATAAAGATGTCGTGGAATTTTGGCGTAACTCGTTCTTTTCAGGAGAAGGACAAAACAAATCAGTTGTACTATGAAATAGTGTTTATTTATATTTGTTCCTATTATGGCCAGAAAGATGACAGAATGTTAAATCGTGCATTGTCAATCGTATTTAAGAGAATATTTCTTATGGAGAATGATTTACTTAGTCTATAACGCAAAAACATCAAAATCGCCGCAATTGTCATTGTCAATGATGTTAGATGCCCCTGAATACAGAAAGTTGTTATCGAAAAAAAAAAAAAAAAAAAAAATCGCCGCAAGAATCGAGTTACAACAAAATTTCACGACGACATCGATATGTGTTTTTTGGTTCACGACTCCGTTCCTCTGTCCCCAGCCAACACCGCGTTCTTCGCTCTGATGGCCGCCAAACAGGGGATCCACGCCGCCTCGTACCGCCAGTGGGCCATGTGTCAGATCAACTACGCTCTCGGGGACACAGGACGCAGCTACGTGGTCGGCTTCGGTACCAATCCTCCCAAGAGGCCTCACCACAGAGCAAGGTGTGTGATGGGCTATAGTTTGATACTGTATTTCTCAATTTCAACCAATCCGACCTAGCGGCTGTACGATGTTGTCTAAAAGTCCCATCGAGTGAAGAGTTCTTCATTGTGTTTTGCAGTTCTTGTTGCCATATGATGCCAATCCCATGCTTGATGGAACTCCCTACAGGACCCAGACTCTCTGTATAGCGGTACACTTGACTTATTGCCTCGTGATGAAGTCCAAAGGGTCCCATCGAGTAAAGAGTTCTTCGTTGTGTTTTACAGTTCTTACCCCATAATGCCAAGCTAATGTTCGTTGGACGCCCAGCAAATGCAACACTCTCTGTACGGTAGACTTCACCTCTCTCCTCGTGATGAAGTCCAAAAGTCCATCGAGTCAATAGTTTTTCATTGTGCTTTGCAGTTTTTGCCCATGATGCCAATCCCTTGTTCGTGGAACACACAGCAAATTCTACACTATATGTACGGTAGACTTGACTTCTTTCCTCGTGATGAAGTCTGAAAGTCATGTAGATTAAATCTTTCTTCATTATGCATTGCAGTTCTTGCCCCATGATGCCCATCCCATGTTCGTGGAACGCCCAGCAAATTCAACACTCTATGTACGGTAGATGAAGTCTGAAAGTCTTGTAGAGTAAAGAGGTCTTCATATTGTTTTGCAGTTCCTGCCCCATGATGCCCATCTCGTGCTCGTGGGACGCCCAGCAGAATCCAGGCCCTAACCCTCACAATTTGTTTTTGGATCGCAGGCGGGTCTGGCTCAAAAGATGACTACACGTACTAGACTTCTTTCCTCTCGATGAAGTCTAAAAGTCATGTAGAGTAAAGAGTTCTTCATTGTGTTTTGTAGTTCCTGCCCCATGATGCCCATCCCGTGTTCGTGGGACGCCCAGCAGAATCCAGGCCCTAACCCTCACACGCTGTACGGATCGCTGGTGGGCGGGCCTGGTGGTAGTGACGACTACACGGACTCTCGAATCGACTACATCCACAACGAGGTGGCCTGCGACTACAATGCTGGCTTCCAGGGCGCTGTGGCTGGTATGTGTGGGTGTGCAGGGGGGTGTGTGTGTGTGTGTCTGTGTGTGTGTGTGTGTGTGAGAGAGTGTGTGTGTGTGTGTGTGTGTGTCTGTGTGGGTGGGTGTATGTGTGTGTGTGTTTGTTGTGTGTGTGTGTGAGTGTGTGTGTTTGTTGTGTGTGTGTGTGTGTTTGTTGTGTGTGTGTGTGTGTGTGTGTTGGTGTGTGTGTGTGTGTGTGTGTGTGTGCGCTTTGTCTGTATGCCTGCCTGCCTGCCTGCCTGTCTGCCCGGCTGACAACCGCACCACGTTGGCTATCTTCCTTGGGATTTTTAATCATATCCTGGAGAAATGTCCCAGATATTCTATAAATACGCATTTTTCGATGACCGGACCGAATGAGCTCTAACAATCAATGACTTTCTTGCTTTCAGCACTGATTCAACTGGCCATTGACCACGAGCTGCCGAACGCTGCCCACTGCGGCCAGTGCCCAATGCCTTAGTGATGGACACAATGACGTCAAACCTTCCTGGAGATATATATACAGTTCTGCAGTGCAGACGCATTCTCCCTTCAAAGGGCGGAATGTGTAATTGTCCTGCATGCTTTTGATTTTTGAAATAAAAGTTGAGAACGTTAACTGTTCTGTTTTGAGTCGGTTCTGACATTAAGGGGTTAGGATTGAATCGTCTGTGTAAATGTATTATGTTTTTAAAATGTGTTCTATTTCCTGTAGTCAGCGTTTGTTGTATTAGTGTGCATGCAGGCGCGAGAGAACTGTGTGTATGTTTGTGCGTTAGTATGTGCGTGCGTGTGTGTGTGTGTGTGTGTGTGTGTGTGTGTGTGTGTGTGCGTGTGTGTGTGTGTGTACCCCCGTTTCCACAGGTTTGGTTGCCTAAATCACCATAAGGCAACCATCCACACGTGGATGGCAACCTAAACTCTGGATGGCAACCTAATTGTGTGGATGGTCGCTTCATTTAACACCGTTAAATTGACTTTTTTGACGGAAAGAATGTCATAACAATGTTCAAAATGACATTCTTTCCGTCCTCTATAGGCGACGAAATAGGTCAAATTTTGTGCATTTTTTAGTGCAAAATTCTTCGATGCCGGAGCGAGTACTGCACCCAGTGCTGTTGTAGTGCAAGTGCACTAGAAAGGCACTACACCCAGTGCCGCCTCTTAGGTAACCATCCACACTTTAGGTATGTGTGAAATATTGTTGAAAAATGGATGGGCTGAAAGAGTCATGACTGAGTCTAAACTGACTCCTTTCTGACAGCCATTGGTACCTTAGTTTTGTGCTTTTCGTGCTATGGTATTATTGAAGTTAAAGCGTTATCTTGAGCATACGCTTTTTGCACACAATAAGGCACGTAGGCTTATTTGAAAATTATTATTTTATGCCATCCTTATCTTTGCAGACTAGACAAAAGACACACATGTAACCTTTTCTAATCTTGTTCCCTATATTAATTTGTGCTTTTTTTTCCTTTCTTTTTCTGCATTTTTTTCAACCTTGTTCCATATCTTGCCTAGAAAAATACACCTCAGTTCAAATAACGACGATGGTACGTTAAAGGCACAGTCAACCTCCCGTAAACCATCACACACACTGTCAGGCTTTTACACACAGTACAAACACCCTTCCATTTGAACGCTCACCAAACGGGAACATCCTAGGTGCCATACGTGAAGAGCGAACACTTTTTAAAGAATTAATTTTGCGGATTGTCTCAGAGACAATCGGACCGTGGTGCGTTTTGGCGCTAGACCTAACTTTTAAAATCTAAATAATAAATTGACAGCTTGTTACACAAACATTCTTAAATCATAAATGAATTCTTTTTTCATCAAGACAAGATCAGTACAATTCAAAGTTTTGAAAGTTTGAAAAAAGAAAAGCCCGGAAGCAGGGTCACGCAAGGTCATGGTTCTCGTAGCAGACGACGGTTTATGCCTATCGCCAGTTCCTCTAGACAGTCAAAAGCCATCGCTAGAGTTCTTGTGAACCACAGCCGTTTTTTTCGTGCATAGTCAGAGGTACATAATAACGTGCTATTGCAGATATAATAAGCTCAAATCGAGTCGCATTCAAATTACTAACTGACGACTACATTGTGAAAAAGGGAAACTTGATCACACGGGTTCACGATGGCTCAGGGGTAAAATAAACCACGCAAAAATAAATTCTTTGAAAATTGCTCGCTCTTTACGGAGGGCACCTAGGATGTTTTCAAGTGGTGAGTGTTTAAACCAAAGGGTGTTTGTACTGTGTGTCAAAGCCTGACAGTATCTGTGATGGTTTACGGGAGGCTTACTGTGCCTTTAACCCTTGTTGACATCCATGTTAGTATTGTGTCAAACATTCCCATTTCTTCAGTTTTCTTCACGTTTCAGATGAATTTATGAGCCCTCTATATTCGTCTGTTTCTCTGTCTGTCTCTCGGTATCTCTTGTTTTGCCTATCCTTCTCGTCAGACAATAACCTTATTTGTGACCCTCCACCACGGAATGAGTCGCATGTCACCTTTGCATGATTTTCATAATTTTACATTTTCCTAAAGAGTTTTTTTATGCTCTATCCAGTGGTGAAAACCGTTTTAGAAAAGAGCAAAAACTGTTTGAGTTATAAGCCTGTGACTAAGGGCACCCTCACACTGTTACCAGACACTCCCCGGACGCAGCGCAGAACCGCGCGAGGTGACATGCGACTCATTTCGTGGTGGAGGGTCACATTTAGATTTCTTCTCACGAAAAAAAGAAGATAATAGAGAGAAAAGAAGATAACAAAGAGAGAGAGAGAGAGAGAGAGAGAGAGAGAGAGAGAGAGAGAGTTTGAGAGAGAGAGAGAGAGAGAGAGAGAGAGAGAGAGAAAGAGAGTTTGAGAGAGAGAGAGAGAAAAGAGAAAAAGAGAGAGAGAGAGAAAAAAAAAAGAAAGCGATAGAGGAGTGGGTGGGTGGTGGGCAGAGGTACGGCGCGGTTTAGACTGTAATGGAAATTTCTTTTTCTAGTCAATATAAACAATATATTTACTTTAGGCTTGTCCTGATTACAATTAAAACTCTTACAACAGAGGACAGTAAAATCTGAAAACATGTCTTTAAACAGAAGACAGTAAAATCTTAAAACATGTCTTTAAAGCAGTAGAGAATTAAATGCAGGTAATTAGGACCTGGCTTCTTTGATCAGGGACAGTGTCCATAGCACCAGTCCTTGTCCCACCAGTCATTGTGCTGCGCGTCACGTTTTCGTCCTCCCATACATTCCTCTCGTCATGTATAGTCGAGCATTTATTGTCTTGAGGCGACGTGTAGGATGAGAGACAAGGAAGACGAAAGTCCTATCCTTCTACACAAGGATTGGTAGGATTTGGTCTCTCAGCCATTGTACAATAATTTGTCTGTATGTCGTTTAAGGCAATGTCAGCATAAACAGTATTGGGGTACCGTCCTTTTTGTTCAGTTGACGAATTCCGAAAATAACTTTTCATGGGGTTGTGCAAGAGCTGCTTTTCCTTGCAAATACTGAGGAAACAAGAAATTCCTCCGATAGGAAAAACACCCCCGTCAAAGGGCCCGTCAAAGGGAAATAACCATTCTCAGTCCTTCTCAGTTGGTGGCAGTGAGAATGGTTATTTCCCTTTGACCAACGGGGGTGTGCCTCTATAAGTCGTATAATTTTAATCCACCAATAACTCCCTAACCGTGTGTTTGACTCGTCCCAATTTTTGTAAGGACCGTCTCAGGAATGTATAGAACCTGTTCCCCAAGTTTGGTGACGATCGGTCCGTTCATTCTTGAGATCTACTTGCGAACACAAACACACAAACAAACACACAAACAAACACACAAACAAACACATCGAGTGAAACCTATACACACCCCTATACCGGGGGTGTAAAAACCCACACGTTACAGTGTCGGCCATTTAAATGCGAGCAATTCAATGTCTCTTCAAGTGATTGAAAGTCTGTTCACTGAGGGGTGCGAAGTAAATTTAACAAAAATGTGACCATGTGATATCATAAGTTATTTTTTTTTATTTCTTTTTTTTTTTGTTTTTTGTTTTTTTTGTTGACCTCAGTTGTATGCAGGCTGCTTCAACCCACATTTTTTGCCCGATTTTTGTAATTTTTTTTTTTTTTTTTTTTCTTTTCTTTTCTTTAAGGCGGGGAGCATCCTTCTTCCTTGGTCTCTTTCTGTATAACATAATCAACTTTATATTATACAAAACATAAATTTCTGTCTAATGTTTAACTCTAATTCCAATAAAATACGTAAGTCTAACTTCTTCCCATACTTAAATTTTCCTATGGTCATTTTTGTTATCAAAATACAATAATTTATAAAGTAAATTTGATCGTTTTTTAAATTTTCATTCCAAAAACCAAATAATATATCTGTTTCATTCAAAGTTATATTATAATAAATTTGCTTAAAAATAAAGTCTTTACATAGTTTCCAAACGTTCCTCACCTCTTGACAATGAAAAAAGAAGTGCTCAAGTGTATCCAGTTCATTACAAACTTCACAATTATTAGTTTGACATAAACCCATCTTGTTTAGTAAAATATTCGTTGGGTAAATTCTGTGTAAAATTTTCCAATGAAGCAGACGCAGTCGTTCTTCTTTTGTACAATTAACAGCTAACAGCCAGTGTCTTGATTCCAGAACAATATTATGCTTTCTTTGCCAAAAAGAACAGGCGCTCGGAGTTTGTACCTCGAAATTAACCAAAACAGTTCTTATTTCCCTTGGTGTAATATTACCAATACGAGTCAAACCCTGCAACAGAACATATCGGTATGGCAATGCGTTAATCAGTTTTGTTTTAAGTGCTGTACATAACGCATTATACTCAAATTGTCTGGCTGGTTTATAAGCAACCTTTTGACATAATTCTTCAAATGAAATCATGTCACCGATTTCATTCATGACATCCTTTACATGATAAATATGACATTTAATAAAATCTTTGAAAAAGAGGCATTTATGTTTATATTGTATATTCATGTTGTTCCATATACATTGATTCATCAATGGAACAGGTGTGGCATCATACTTTTCATACAAAATGTGTTTGTTGTCTAGCCAGGTTAACAATACTTGTCTCCAAAAGACCGATCTGCAGTTAACAACGCCAACCAGCTTCTTGGAGGATGCATTAGAGTCAAAACAGGACAAACCATTACCCAAACTTGAAAAAACATATCTAGGAGTGACAGACCAGTAATTGTCTGTAGAGTTCTGCAGACCAATAGCCCACGACATCATAAATGAGTTGTGCATATCCACAACATTTATCATATTTAATCCACCATCATCTTTTAATTTACACATAATTGTTCGTTTTACTTTTTCAAACGCCCGTGTATTTGAATATTTTTTCTTCCAAATAAACCTGAACAAAATGGAATTAATTTGATGTAAAACATGATAAGGCACTGCTAAAGACTGGAAGATATAAACGAACTGAGATATAAGAAAGGTTTTAACAATGCAAATTTTACCTTGTATACTTAAGTTTCTTTTGGACCAATTAAAAATTATTTGTTGCATACGTTGAATTTTCTTAGACCAGTTGTCTTCAATTGATGACGCAGGTATATTGTTTGAAAAAACAATTCCAACGATTTTTACTTTCCGTTTCCATTTAAGACCAAAATATTGGTCAGTACAGTATTTGTTTGACCCAATCCACATGGCTTCAGTTTTATTTACATTCACTTCTAAATTGGAAACAGCTTTAAACATGTTTAAAATATGTAAAGCTCTTTCCAGATCTCTTTGATCATGTAAAAAAAGGGTGACATCATCGGCATATAAGAGCAGTTTTAGGACCCTCATTGGTGATACCTCAAAAGGTGACATGGGTAGCCGGATACCCTCAACATCTTCATCTGAACGAATCTTAATTGCTAACAATTCAAGGGCTATAATAAATGCCATCGGCGAGAATGGGCATCCTTGACGGATGCCTGATTCCACAGGGAAATGCTCAGATATCCACCCTGTATAATTAATACAACTTTGACTGTTATTCATGATAACCGAAGCCCATTTCTTAAAATTGTCTCCAAAACCAAACTTATCAAAGGCAAACAAAATAAAGTCTTTGGATATGCTATCAAAAGCGCGTCGAAAATCAACTGCCAATAAAACTCCAGGTTTATCCATTGTATTCATAATATCTATGGTGTCATCAATAAGTCTAATCATTGTGCTAATTTTCCTACCTTTCATAAAACCAACCTGATTTTCATGAATAATATCACCAATTACAGTTGAAAGTCTCCTTGCCAGACATTTTGCGAGGATCTTGTAATCTGTGTTAGTCAGAGATATGGGTCTCCAATTCCCGAGATCATCTCTGGGCAATTCTTTCCCTTTATGGATTAATGTCAAGACAGCTTGTTTTTGAGTGGTCGATAACTCGCCATTAGCAAAGGATGATATAAAGGAGGCATGAACTACATCCCTAATCTTCAGCCAAAATACTTTATAAAAACAGGTAGTGAGGCCATCTAGACCTGGGGCTGAATCGTTATTTAATAGTTTTAGAGCAACTGTTAATTCCTCTTTGGTAATATCAGAATCTAGATTGCCTTTTTGGTCATTGGAGAGAAACGGTATATGTGATATCATAAGTTATTTCTAATATGCTGACTGTTAGCACATGACATGTCGGGAAATTGGATTATCAGCAAGAGCCGGAGGCGAATGCTGATATCGTTTTTGAGATATGTCTGTTATCATTTGTTGTTGTTGAATTTCATGATTAATTAATGGCTGTACATGTTGTAATTGCTGAATAATTATGTTAATCATGCTCCTCGTCCCCATGCCCCAGGCGGACCCTTTGTGATGAGTAATTAACCTTAAAACCCTGATCACCACGACAATGACTGGACAGCTGTGATGTGCATTCTTTTGAGCGAAAAGAGCGAAGCGGACAGTGCAGATCGGGGCTATTATTCAATGAGATAACGAGAAAACCAGGAGAGCTGAAGACCGAGGTCATTGGCGTTCTCCAGACAACCATGGTACCACAACGCACACACACACACCGAATGACATTGTCAGATCACAATGGAATGTCTGTTTTTAAGCCATCAAGCTGAAATGCAATACCGAAGTCCGGCCTTTGTCGAAGATTGCTTGGCCAAAATTTCAATCAATTTGATTGAAAAATGAGGGTGTGACAGTGCTGCCTCAACTGTTACAAAAAGCCGGATATGACGTCATGAAAGACATTTATCGAGAAAATGAAAATAACGTCCAGGGATATCATTCCCAGGAACTCTCATGTAAAATTTCATAAAGATCGGTCCAGTAGTTTGGTCTGAATCGCTCTACACACACACACGCACAGACAGACAGACACACACACACACACACACACACACACATACACCACGACCCTCGTCTCGATTCCCCCTCTATGTTAAAACATTTAGTCAAAACTTGACTACATGTAAAAAGATGCACAAGCAGATGATTTTTCAGAATACACAGACACAGAAAACACACACACACACACACACACACACACACCGACACACATACACACACACACACACCCACCCGCGCGCGCGCGCACAAACACATACACACTCACACACACGCACGCACGCACGCACGCACGCACACCCCCCCCCACACACACACACATAGCATATGATATTGCTGTTGACAAAAAAACTGCTGTTTTTATGCTTCGCAATCTATATTTGATTGTCGGCGGACAATCTCATTTGTCTGATTGTTTTAAGATGATGCAGCTTTTGTTTGTGTTATAACCAAAACTCATGATTTTCATCATCCCCCGACATTACTTGGCCACTGGGTCAAGTGTCTCATTAAGTTATTTATCGTTTTATTACATTTAGTCAAGTTTTGACTAAATGTTTTAACATAGAGGGGGAATCGAGACGAGGTTCGTGGTGTGTGTGTGTGTGTGTGTGTGTGTGTGTGTGTGTGTGTGTGTGTGTGTGTGTGTGTGTGTGTGTAGAGCGATTCAGACCAAACTACTGGACCGATCTTTATGAAATTTTACATGAGAGTTCCTGGGTATGATATCCCCGGATATCTTTTTCTTTTTTTCGATAAATACCTTTGATGACGTCATATCCGGCTTTTTGTAAAAGTTGAGGCGGCACTGTCACACCCTCATTTTTCAATCAAATTGATTGAAATTTTGGCCAAACAATCTTCGACGAAAGCCGAACTTCGGTATTGCATTTCAGCTTGGTGGCTTAAAAATTAATGAATGACTTTGGTCATTAGAAATCTGAAAATTGTAAAAAAACATTTTTTTTTATAAAACGATCCAAAATTACGTTCATCTTATTCTTCATTCTTTTTGGATGCCAAAAACATATAAATATGTTATATTTGGATTAACAACAAGCTCTAAAAATAAAAAATATAAAAATTATGCTCAAAATTAAATTTTCGAAATCAATTTAAAAGCACTTTCATCTTATTCCTTGTCGGTTCCTGATTCCAAAAACATATAGATATGATATGTTTGGATTAAAAACACGCTCAGAAAGTTAAAACGAAGAGAAGTACAGAAAAGCGTGCTATCCTTCTAAGCGGAACCACTACCCCGCTCTTCTTGTCAATTTCACTGCCTTTGCCATGAGCGGTGGACTGACGATGCTACGAGTATACGGTCTTGCTGAAAAATTGCATTGCGTTCAGTTTCATTCTGTGAGTTCGACAGCTTGACTAAATGTTGTATTTTTGCCTTACGCGACTTGTTCTTTCTGTGTGTATTCAAATAGTATTTTATTTATTTATATATTTCCTTTCTCCAGTTTTTATGCAATGTATCATTTCGTTGTTGTTGTTGATTAAGTGTGATGGGGTGGGGGAGGGGAGAGGGGTAGGATGCAGGGGTGGCTTTTAGAAAAATAATTCGTAACAAAATCCAACTATGTACAGAGAGCACTCAATTGACGTTTGGTATTATATATGTGACTTAGTTCAGGTATACCGGCACGGTTGGCCTAGTGGTAAGGCGTCCGCCCCGTAATCGGGAGGTCGTGGGTTCGAACCCCGGCCGGGTCATACCTAAGACTTTTAAATTGGCAATCTAGTGGCTGCTCCGCCTGGCGTCTGGCATTATGGGGTTAGTGCTAGGACTGGTTGGTCCGGTGTCAGAATAATGTGACTGGGTGAGACATGAAGCCTGTGCTGCGACTTTTGTCTTGTGTGTGACGCACGTTATATGTCAAAGCAGCACCGCCCTGATATGGCCCTTCGTGGTCGGCTTGGCGTTAAGCAAACAAACAAACAAACAAAGAAAGTTGAGGTATGCCCTTATCCCATGTCAAAGCTTGGCCAGATCTTAGTTGGTGAGCCGAGCTATTTTCATGGGAAGGATTGCGCCATTCACGTTATATGTCAAAGCAGCACCGCCCTGATGGCCCTTCGTGGTCGGCTGGGCGTTAAGCAAACAAACAAACAAACAAACAAATTGCGCCATTAACAAACCTCAACTTGCTAAGTAGAACACAACCCCAAACTGTCCTGCTTCAGGATAATCCAACAGAATGTATTGCCTGTTATAGCGCAAACGAAAGACCAAATCACTCACTAATACCGTAATGGATGCAGACATCACGTGAAGGTGACGGAAGCGCCACACCGGAAGTGATGTCAGTTACCAAGGAGGATCAATCAGAATTATCAAGATGTTTGTCAGCGTATGGTTGTTCGCTTTACCGCCGAGACAACGTTTCAGCATTGTGGGACAAAACTCGCGACACACATCATGGGGTGATGATCGCGACGACGACGAAGATGATGTTGACGATGACAACGTCGACGATGACGGTACATGCTCCTGCTGGTTCTGGTGCTGGTGCTGGTAATAATGATGATGATAATGAAGGATGTGACATTGATGTTAATGATGGTGAATAAAACCGTAATAATGATGATGATGATGATGATGATGATGATGATGATGACAACAACGACGATGATGACGATGATTCGATTATCATAAAGTTAAAGGATTCTCATCCTGCCATACGTGAAGCCAGCTAAAAAACGTGTGTTATTTTCATTTGGTTACTATATATGTCCTTTATCCTGAACAGAAATGGTCAAGTCCATGAACAAAGCTGGACAATTAAGAAATAAGCAATCGACCAGGTTTGCAATGTCCCATGAATACACTGCTTTATGTGAGGCACCCTAAAACTTACACACAGGAAGTGAATAAAGAAGCTTCGTAAGAAATATCCTCACTATAACAAATACTATATGATAATATCATCCGCCTTCGAGAAGGTCAGTGTATATTTCTCTTCAGCGTGACGTTTCCAAACGACACTCGATCGCAGATAAGTGACCCCTCTAATAATCCAGATCAGTTTCTTGAATGCGTACTCGTTTCTGAGACGATATATTAGACAGGCTAAAATTGTATCTGGTTGTTTGAATGAGAACGCCTGACATAGAGAATGATACAGTTTTTTGCGTTTGTCTTTATTTCTGTTTATCTTTTTATATTTATCAGATTGGGGCGCCATTTGAATTGTAATATGTGTGTGTGAGTGTGTGTGTGTGAGTGCGTGTGTGCGTACTCGCGTTTTCTGTTCTACAAAAAGAGGAGTTGCAAGATCTATTTAATCCTCTTATTGCGAAACGACCTAAAAGATTGGTCTCATATATTTCTCGCTGACGCCAATCTTCACTGTGGTCTGGAAACCCAAACGCCACGTTCTTTATACCCGTCCCCTGTTTCAGCTGCAATCATAACCTCTCTGTCGTACACATGAGTCTATCTCTGCACGGGATTGCCCTGTTTCATCTGCAATCATAACCTCTCTGCCGTACACACTATCTCTGCACGGGATTGCCCTGTTTTAGCTGCAATCATAACCTCTCTGTCGAACACACTATCTCTGCATGGGATTGCCCTTGGCAGAATAAGCTGTGGAGTATGCAGCCAGTCTGTGATGACAGGTGATCGCATGATGACCGCTTTGGGGATTGGTCGTTTGTCCGGTATTACCCTTTGAGTAATGAGTAGGATGAGAAATGCCTATTGCCCGTGACTTATTCATACAATGTGTACGGATAAATATCAAGTATATCAACACCAACACTGAGTTCACACTCTGAGTACACATGAATATCAATTATATCAACACCTATACACTTAGTTCACACACTGAGTACTTTCTTTCTTTCTTTATTTGGTGTTTAACGTCGTTTTCAACCACGAAGGTTATATCGCGACGGGGGAAGGGGGGAGATGGGATAGAGCCACTTGTCAATTGTTTCTTGTTCACAAAAGCACTAATCAAAAATTTGTTCCAGGGGCTTGCAACGTAGTACAATAGACAGGCTAAATACCTTACTGGGAGAATGTAAGTTTCCAGTACAAAGGACTTAACATTTCTTACATACTGCTTGACTAAAATCTTTACAACAAGTCGCGTAAGGCGAAAATACAATATTTAGTCAAGTAGCTGTCGAACTCACAGAATGAAACTGAACACAATGCCATTTTTCAGCAAGACCGTATACTCGTAGCATCGTGCACGCGTCAGTCCACCGCTCATGGCAAAGGCAGTGACATTGACAACACTGGAGAAGATAAGGAAGAGTTACTGGGAATGGATCCAGAGAAAAACCAAAATCGGTTCAGCGCTGCGCGCTGAAAGCACGTGTTGAAATATCTCATCGACCAGGTTATGTCCGGGGTGTACCTGAATATGCCCACCAAATTTGAAACAGATCCATCGATAACCTTGGGCGTGCATCGCGAACACACAGACACACACACAGACACAAGTCGTATATATATATATATACTAGATGATTACCCGCTTCGCCGGGTACCGGCTTCGCCGGGAAGAAGTAGAGCCGAATACCAGGCTGCGCCTGGGACCCGGCTTCGCCGGCGCACGAAGGAAAGGAGATAAACGCGCAAAACACTGGAGACCTTCTAAAAATAGTAACGTGCAGTGACCTTCTAAAAATAGTAACGTAGTAACGGGAATATGGATTGACGCCACACGGAGGAAGGGAGATAATCGCGGCTGAAAACACTGGAGAAGATAAGGAAGAGTTACTGGTAGTGGATCCCGACAAAAAAACACAAAATCGGTTTAGCGCGCACAGCGCTGCGCGCTGAGAGCACGTGTTGAAATATCTCATCGATGAGGTTGTGTCCGGGGTGTAGCTGAATACGGTGTCCAAATTTGAAAAAGATCCACCGAGAACTTTGGCCGTGCATCGCGAACAGACAGACAGACACTAGTCGTATATATATATAGATGGGAATGCCGTACACTTTATTCCCCCCTCTGCTTCTTTCTCTCTGTAAACTTGTAGGGCTAGTTATTTTTCGGTAACTTACCCAACAACCAAAATCACTTACCCAACAACGGTCCTGAATCCTCGATAGCTCATGGGTAGAGACTGTACACATTGTGGATCTACTTTTTGCGACTCAAAAGTTCAGAACACTCTAATGTACAAAATATACATTTCTGGAGCAAACAATACAACCATACCGCATTTAAACCAGCAACTACAGGCTTGAACACTTGAATCTCAATATAAAATCCATGAGTTTGGTTGTTTTCTGAATTCAGATCTGCCGTGCACAATCGTTTATCGCTAGCAAGATTCCAAGGAAAAGTAACTCTCATACTTTGTCTAGCGACACGAGCAGTTCCCCTTCCAGATTTCGGCTGCATCGACAAGACTGCAATCCGACGGTCAGTTTTCAACAATATTTCATTTTATAAACAGATCACACGCAATCAATTGCAAACATTTAATCAACTTAAAGAACATGCAGCGGTTTCATACACTATTTTGCCCCAGAAAACTGAACTTCATACAGTTTTTAACGTTGGAACACGGGTGTAAAACTTCGTCTGCTTGTCACATTCGAGGAAAGAACATTTCCTGAGCGATACCAAAACATGAACAGAACACACACTATCTGCCTTTACCGCCACAGCAGAATGACAACATAACTGTGTACTTGATTTTAGTTCAAAACATGGAAACTGACAAGAAGTGTTAACAGAATTGAATGATTTGCACGGAACTATACAACCGCGCATTAATCGATCGCCTGCGCAGGTAGACTGGTTGGGTGAATATGATTCGATCAAACTTTCGCACAAAAACTCCTCTTTTCTTTGAATAACTGAAGAAAGGAGGAATAAAGAGGTTACATACCTCGTCTCAGTGATTATCAAAAATAATGGTCTCAGTTCGCGGTCATGACCCGTGAGAAATCGCACAACAACGGCAGCCATTATCTTGCCGGAAGTCAGCCCGCTTTGACACTGTGTGTGGGGGTGATGAAGCATACGACGATCCTAGCTCTCCCAATCCCTCATGTTTGTCTGGGACACCCAATAAGACAAGTGAGCAATTATGGCAATTTATCTGTGCTGTCTTTTCCGCCTGTGTCTCCGGTTTCACGTGCTGCCTGGGTTTTGGAGACGTACTGTACACTTCGACGATTAAAGGCACACTCCTTTCCGCAAACACAATTCGACTCACCACAACTCAGATCATGCCAAGCTTTTGCATCGGAAAAGAACATTTCTCCTCTTGGTCACTTTCCAAAATTCAACATCCTGGCTTCTTGCTTTGCTGGTAGAGAACTGTTCGGTTTATCATCTCAGATATGGCCAGGCTTTCGCGTGGAAAAGAACATTTCTCCTCTTGGCCACTAACCAACATTCAACATCCTGGCTTCTTGCTTTGTTGGGTGAGATTTTGATTTTTGAATAAATTTAGCATAACGCTACCTGTACTAGTGTCTGTTAAAACAACATTCATAATAAAAATAAAACAAAACAAAAACTTTGTCTATAGAAAGCTCAAGGGATGTTGATTTTTTGTTACGAGTGTCGAAATAGATGAACGGCTTTATCAAATGGAACAGCCTGGTGAACAGCCTGGTGAACAGCCTGGTGAACAACCTGGTGAAAAGCCTGGTGAAAAGCCTGGTGAACAGCCTGGTGAACAGCCTGGTGAACAGCCTGGTGAACAGCCTGGTGAAAAGCCTGGTGAACAGCCTGGTGAACAGCCTGGTGAACAGCCTGGTGAACAGCCTGGTGAACAGCCTGGTGAACAGAATCGTTTAAACGGGAAGGACTGTGCCTTTATGAAGGTCTCTTGGTGTTGTTTGGTGCTGCATGACTGCTTGTCTGGTGTAGCCCCTCCATGTCTTTTCAACTAAAGTTCTGTTCACAAGGCCTATTCCACGTTCAACCAACTTTCGTCAGCTATAAATCGTCCAGATCCTAGCGAGGCAAATATCTGATTAAAAAATTACAAACGACTTAAAACTGCTGGCTTATAGGTTTGTTGCGCGTTTCTGCTGTTCACAGGGTCGCGATTTTCAACTGACTTCGTACTGAGAAAAATCGTTCGAAAGTCAGTTGAAAATCGGCCATATGAACAGGACTTTCTAGAAGGTTGCTAGGTGCTGTTGGTTTTGCATGACTGCGAGTTTGATGTCGCCCCTTCCTGTCTCTTCAACTAACACCACCACGAACGTCTTAGCATGGGTCTCTTAACTTAAGAACATCCTGCCGTCACAAGACCATGTTTTGAAAATTCCATTTTTTTCAAACACACAAAACGATAATTCCGCTGGTTTCTGAAGTTGATTAGTTCGGGCTTGTTCATTTTTCATTTTAATTAATCTGGATGAAAGGCGTGGAGCCAGAAACGTTCAAAGTTAGGGTGCCCAACACTGGCCCCCTCCCTTATCATATGGACATTATTTCAGTCAGACAAAGTGAAAGTTGAGATATTTCTGTATGCAATTGGTTTTAGTTCAAACAATGCTTTACTGGTACTGTTGTTGTTGTTGTTGTTGTTGTTGTTGTTGTTGTTGTTGTTGTTGTTGTTGTTGTTGTTTGCGGTGATAAATACATTTACTTTTCATAACTTTTGGACTAAAACGTCAAGATACCACATAACAAACACTATCTTTCAAAACACACAAATCGGTGTCCCTGTTGTTCCACGGTTAGTTGCACTAGACACTTCAAATCCCGTATCGAGCATCAAGGTCGCTATCCGTTCAGTTAGTATTATTCCAGTTTCGTTCACAGCTTGATGCCAAACGGAGCCTTTCCCATGCGTTTCTCCTGATCTATTTAGTGCTAAATTTGCATCCGACGGCTCGATTGAAAAGATTTTCGCGAACACAGAGTTGAAAAGGGTGAGAAAAACAGTAACAGAAAACGGCTGTCGGCATTCGATTGTCGTCTTCCGGTTAATATTCGATGTATAAGTAAATTGGGGATGAAAAGGGTTGGAGGACGGGTGTTTTCATGTGTGAGTCATGAAGGCTTTGCCTCTTCTTGCTTAGCAATTTCTCTTAGGTTTGCAGTCCAGCGAGAAGCAGCAAGGCACATCAAAAACTGGGCGTCGAAGTATATACCAGGCTACCAATGTGGTTGTCTTGTCGGCATGCAGAGTATGTTCGTCTCTTCGCTCAATCTGTCTACCGTCTCTGTTACGTCTTTTATAAAATGCTTCAGATTCTTTGACTCCCTGAAGTGGGCATGGGTCGATCGGTCTCCCCCTACCCCGTTTATGTCTGTCTGTCTCTATTTCTCTGTCTGTCTTTTTCTCTCTGTCTGCCTTTTTCTCTCTGTCTGCCTTTTTCTCTCTGTTTGTGTGCCTGCCTGTCTGTCTCTGTCACTGTATATATCTATATATATATATATATATATATATACGACTAGTGTATGTCTGTCTGTCTGTCTGTCTGTCTGTCTGTCTGTCTCTTCCCGATGCACGGCCAAAGTTCTCGGTGGATCTTTTTCAAATTTGGACACCGTATTCAGCTACACCCCGGACACAACCTCATCGATGAGATATTTCAACACGTGCTCTCAGCGCGCAGCGCTGTGCGCGCTGAACCGATTTTTGTTGTTGTTGTTGTTGTCGGGATCCACTACCAGTAACTCTTCCTTATCTTCTCCAGTGTTTTCAGCCGCGATTATCTCCCTTCCTCCGTGTGGCGTCAATCCATATTCCCGTTACTACGTTACTATTTTTAGAAGGTCACTGCACGTTACTATTTTTAGAAGGTCTCCAGTGTTTTGCGCGTTTATCTCCTTTCCTTCGTGCGCCGGCAAAGCCGGCGTACACCCGGCAAAGCCGGGTAATCATCTATATATATATATATATATATATATATATATATATATATATATATATATATATATATATATGTGTGTGTGTGTGTGTGTGTGTGTGTGTGTGTGTGTGTGTTTGTGTGTGTGTGTGTGTTTGTGTGTGTGTGTATTTGTTTGTCTGTGTGTGTGCGCGCGTGCATGCGTGCATGCGTGCGTGCGTAGGTCTGTCTGTGTGTGTGCGTGTGTGTGCGTGCGTGCGTGCGTGCGTGCGGTGCTTGTGTGTGTGTCTGTCTGTCTGTCTGTGTTAGTATACTTGTGTGTGCGCACGTGCGCTCGTAAATTGCAGTGTCAGTAGGTTATGTCTCACACTTGACAAGCACGGAAATTAATCAAATGATATATGAGACCCGTGTATGCTTTTATTTTAAACGAAAGCAACAAAGTTCACTCTGCCAAAATGTGAAAGTGTAGACATCTTCCCTGGCATGCGTGTGTTGACACTATAAAGTTCCAGTGTGAATACTGTTTGCTATCTGATGAAACTTTCCACATTACAAACTTAATCATTTTCAGCAAACTCTGCTGGAATTCTGTACTAAATTCTGGCAGAAAACTCATCTTTCTATCTTTACTAGTCAATATACGAGATTTGTACGTGCAGACCAGAACACCCTAAATTAGTTTTAGCATGGATACAAACTTAGCGATTTTCGTTTTTGAATCCACGCCATATTAGCGCGGTAGCGTATTGTGCTAAGCAGGAAAGCGCGCTTTTCTGTATTCTTGTTAACTTCGCAATTTCCGGGAAACATCCACTTTCACTTTGAGACTGTTTTTTTTTACATTCGACACTATCAAAACCACTTTGCAATGCTGAAATAATTTTTTCTGTGTTCGAAAGCTACAGCTAATCGTTATTATATCCCCTTAGATACAGTGTTATAACATTATTGGCACATGTAAACAATAGGAATTAATTAATGAACGCTACGTATATGGCAGCCTCTTAAGCTTGGAGGCTTAAAAATAATCAATCAAAAATCTGAAACTTGTAATTAAGATTATTTTTTTATAATTTCATCTTATTCTTCATTACTTTCTGATTAAAAAACCCATATAAATATGTTATATTCGGATTAAAAAAAAGCCCAGAAAATTAAAAATATGAAAATTATGATTAAAAATAAACTTACAAAATCGATTAAAAACAATTTCATCTTATTCCTTGTCGGTTCCTGATTCCAAAAACATATATATATGTTATGTTTGGATTAAAAACAAGCTCAGAAAGTTAAAAAGAATAGGGATACAGAAAAGCGCGCTATCCTGCAAATCGCAACCTCTACGTATACTACGCTGTACGGACTGGCTTGTCAATTTCACTGCGTTTTACACAAAAATAATGTTGACTTTAGCATGATTTGAACCGAGGACCTTCAGCTTTTGGGTCCGACACGCTACCAACCGGCTATGACAGCTCCACGAAAACCTTAGTGAAAAGAAATGATATGATAAATCTCCTTACCTTCAAAGCAGACAAGCAGTCATTTTTTTCCGAAGGGAGTATTCGTTTTTCACAAATCCTTGCAAGAATCAAATAAACTTCTGCACGCCTCCTTTTCATTTCATTTGGATGCTTTTATCCACACTTCTGGGGGGGGGGGGGGGAGGGTAGGAGGAGGAGAGAGAACAAGATGTGTGTGACAAAAATCGTAAACCAAATGATATCTAGTAAATAAAGAAATTAATTCACCCGCTCTCGCAAACTCATTTGCCCACTCCCTGCAGCAAACGAACTAATCATGAAGCCAGCTACACCAGTAAGCTACGTATCATTCAATAATACAACGATGAAACCAGCTTATAAGTAGCGGAGAACAACCTTAAAAATACGATGCAAGATAAGAAAAACTATTTAACATTCTAACGTTCAAAATAGTAGGATCAGGATTTTGAGGCAATCTTGGAATGATTATTGATGCCATCACAAGTATGTCATGTTTAAAACTATAGGTAAATCTTGATACATATTATTGGAAAGAGCTTTCTTATCAGAAGCGCTGCATTTGTGAAAAGTTTCTGGGTATAGATTTCTGGAAAAGAAAGTCACTAACCAGGAGAACAGTGTTAGTGTTCAAACACATTTTAATGGAAGGGCGCTGGTTCTGTACGACGCTTATTTATCGAGAAGGTGTGACTACGAGCTTTCCAAGTCTGTTCGTATTCCAATCAGTGAGTTCCAGTGCTATGTTCTGCGGGCGTTTTGACTGGCCTGACGCGTTGAGAAAAGCATCAGAGTGTATTGCTGCGAAACAGCTTAACATGAAAAGATAAGCATGCAGAAGTATGTTCGGGTCTTTCAAGAATTTGTGAACAACGAATTCTCCCTTTCAAGTAAAAGGGTTTGTCTGCTTTTTTCTGCTGTGAAGGCAAGGAGATTATAAATTACCAGTCGCACTTGACAAGCGTTTTACATTTAGTCAAGTTTAGCCAATGGAGCGATTCAGAGAAAACTACTCGACCGATCTTCATGAAACTTCACATGAGAGTTCCTGAGTATGATATCCTCAGACGTTTTTTTCATTTATTGATTTCCGTAATAAGAACTGGTTCCGTATACAGATAAAGAATTAGAAATACTTGCAAATTCTGAGTGTCTACGTTCAGTAAATGACAGTGGTTTTAAAGTACGTCAACTTTGTATCATGGAAACCAAATATTGTGACATGGATTTAAACACTAACCGGGACGGGCGCTGTGGCGGGGTGGTAAGACGTCGGCCTCTTAATCGGAAGGTCGAGGGTTCGAATCCCGGCCGCGGCCACCTGGTGGGTTAAGTGTGGAGATTTTTCCGATCTCCCAGGTCAACTTATGTGCAGACCTGCTAGTGGCTTATCCCCCTTCGTGTGTACACGCAAGCACAAGACCAAGTACGCACGAAAAAGATCCTGTAATCCATGTCAGAGTTCGGTGGGTTATAGAAACACGAAAATACCCAGCATGCTTCCTCCGAAAGCGGCGTATGGCTGCCTAAATGGCGGGGTAAAAACGGTCATACACGTAAAATTTCACTCGTGCAAAAACACGAGTGTACGTGGGAATTTCAGCCCACGAACGCAGAAGATGAAGAAACACTAACCGGCAATTATTACCTCCCAAAAGACAAAAATAGATACTATGTTTTTTGTTGCATGTCTATTACTGAAAAGAGTAAAGAGAATACATTCTAGTTACCATGTAATATAATACGTTATAATGTTTTTTGTTGCATGTCTATTACTGAAAAGAGTAAAGAGAATACATTCTAGTTACCATGTAATATAATACGTTATAATGTTTTTTGTTGCATGTCTATTACTGAAAAGAGTAAAGAGAATACATTCTAGTTACCATGTAATATAATACGTTATAACCATTTCAAGGACTGAATCAAAAAGAAAAGAAAGTTAGGTTGTTGGAACGTTTGTTATGGACAAAACAATACATTAAAAATAAATAAATAAATAAACCCACACCTACCTTTCTTGTTTATTGATTCTGAATTTTGGAACGTTGGCAGTCTCTTTGTTTTTGGATTTATTCATTTAAAGGACTGAAAATGCATGTCACAAAATGGTACACAGCTCTAGAGAATAATCCATCGACAAGCGGATAGCGTCACAGTGAACGGTGAACTCCCACGTACATGTTTTGGAGGAAACAAAAAGTCATCATATTGAGAGGAGAGTGTCACAATGTACCGGCCGCTCGATATAATCACCTTTTTTCATATCTGGCATTGCGAATTAGTTCAGTAATGAGGGAGACGCCGGAAGTTTGTTTCCAAAAGGGAGCGTTCATTATTCGGCAGCGCTGCGCAGATGGTACCGATCTATGCATGTCGCACTAAATTCCCGGGAGGGAAGTCTGTTGCTTAGAAAAACTTTGCAAGTTTCTTGCTAAAACAGCAATTATTTTCTTGATTTTTTGTTTGTTCGGAAATGTTGGTTGATGGTTGAAGCCCTCACTCTGAAAAAGACCTATATATGACATTGGCAGCAAGTAACATATTTGTTGAAAACAATGAGCGCTTCTGGGGTGATAACGCGAGACAACTCATGTGATCTTGCCGCGAGGTGGCGCCAGTTACCAGCCGAAAGAAAGAAGGGGCATAACCGACTATTGTCTGTTTACCTTATAAAATGCACGACTTACACACGAACTGTTACCAAACCGATATGCTATTTGGGACCAATGCAAGTTTTTTTTTCCTTTCTCGTGTGATCTTGCCGCGAGGTGGCGCCAGTTACCAGCCGAAAGAAAGAGGGGGCATGACCTCACCAGAACCGCCCATTATTGTTTACATATTATCGCTTGCAGCCGAATGTTACACAGATTCATTTCTGGGTTGTTTATTGAATGAACTTCTTCATGTTTTTCTGTACTTTTCTTTGTCTGATTTATTTCACGACGGCATCATTCGTCTCGCTGTCTGGGCTGACAATATAGACGTGTGAATGACAAGAACAAGAAGAAGATCACATAATCTCATATATATACATATATATTAGTCCACGAGAGCAAAACTCATCCACGCACGCCTGCAACCTTCCCCAGAAGATAAAACTAAAATAAAGAAAATATTTTAATAAACAGAATCGATTCGTAAAAAATTCAATCTAAGTAACGAAAGTTGTTCATTTTGACCAACTTTAAAACAAAACAAAAAAAAGGTTTAAAAAAATCCCCCTGGTAACGCGTTTAGAAAGACGTCGATATAATTATAGTTTCGAGTTTCTTGAACTGCATTCAGCAGGACGAGTGACGATTCTCAAACACGATTCAATCTCTGATGCCATGCATTATCTGACACAAAATCAAGTAGAAGAAATATATAGAAAATTGCAAATTACGCAAAAGCGGGCAAAATCAGTCGCACGTGCAAGTGTGTTTTGCTTTGCCTAAATGTGACAGTGCGTGAGAACAGGACCTGCGTGCACGAGTAGAGGTCAGCGAGTTTAGCCTGAGATAAATTGTACCTAAATAAAGACTAAGCTTAGTGCCCTGGAATGTAATCCAAAAAAACCCATGCTTAGTGTCCTGGAATTGAATCAAAGACTGACGGGCG
>NC_090254.1:14821013-14826013 GCF_037325665.1 Littorina saxatilis
TCTCTGGCAGTTGTCTTTATGAAAAGTCCCAATCAACTACTTACCGAATTGTCCGGTTTTCACCCTCCATCATTCCAACCTCCAGTGCATGCAATATTATTGCTTTTTATGTTCTACAAATGAATTTGGGAGGGGGTGGCAAAGACAACGGACAAGACACATACAGCACAATGAGATGTCACACACAGCACAATGAGATGTCACACACAGCACAATGAGATGTCACACACAGCACAATGAGATGTCACACACAGCACAATGAGATGTCACACACAGCACAATGAGATGTCACACACAGCACAATGAGATGTCACACACAGCACAATGAGATGTCACACACAGCACAATGAGATGTCACACACAGCACAATGAGATGTCACACACAGCACAATGAGATGTCACACACAGCACAATGAGATGTCACACACAGAGGCGATCTAGAAGGAAAGTGGCTTTTGTCTTCCTACGAATACGACTTGAATTCTTCAGTCAATTACTCCTCTGCACTAACACGGTCCCGATGCCGTTGTGAAAGGATGAAGTGTCCGCTTGTTTGAAAGTCCGGCGGACTTCTATTCCTAGGAAAATGTGTCCCTGGACTTTGTGTCCTAGGAACATAAGTCCCTGGACTCTATTTCCTAGGAATAGGTGTCCTATTTCCCAGGCTCGAAAGTCCGCACAGGAGCGTTGAGGTAGGACACATTTTCCGGACAGAGAGTCCGCTTTTAGGACTTATTTTCCGGACTGAGAGTCCGCTTTGTTCTCCGGAATGTTTGCAAGTTTTCGTATTGTGTATATGCTTATTACACACACATACACACACACACCCACACACACCCACACACACACACACACACACACACACACACACTCAAACACACACACACACACACACACACGCACACACACGCACACACACGCGCGCGCGCGCGCGCACACACATGCGCGCGCGAGCACACACACATATGTATATCAAAGCGATATACATATTCTGGTATTGTTTTCAGCACATTTATTCGTGGAAATGTTTTATTGAGACGCTGTAACGAGGTGTTTTTTTCCACCTGATGTTTGCAGGTATTAGCCTTTCTGTCCCTTGGCGAAGATCGTGTAGGGACCAAGCCAGGGGTCCAACTCCTTGCCACCCTTGCGGTCACCTCTGACGTTGGTTTTTTTTTATCACCTTTTGGCCTATCTGGAGCATTTCCTGAAATCATGTTCAGTAGAATTAGACACACACACACAGACACACACACAGACACACAGACACACACACACACACACACACACACACACACACACACACACACACACACACACACAAACACACACACAAACATCACTAAGTGTAACTGACAAAGCTACAAAACGACCGAAACAAATCAGGCGCAGTTGCGCCATTTAAATGCATTACACGTCACGAGAAAAATAGAATACATAGGCTACCGTGTAGTTCCTTTGCGCTGCTCTCCTAATTGACCGTTTGATGTTCAGGGTGGCAAGGGCAGGGTATTTCTGATTTAGAAGGTAGTTTTCCACGTCTGAGAATCGCACGTTCTGTCCCCGCACCCTCTTTCTTGTGTGTGACAGCAATTTTGTGACTCCCCAAAATATATACCATTGCTAACAATGCCAGGTGGTGAAAATTGCACGAGTATAAGGCTGTACCCGTTTGGAAAGTGATAGAACGTTCTTATTGCTGACATGCCTCCTTCTCTCTTAGATACCCCTGTATTTCGTGTTGAAAATGCTTAGGACAGCACCTGGAAACCGCACGACTTTAGACAATTCTGCAACATTTCAACAAAAGCAACAAGGTGAAGGGGGAGGGGGGGTATAAAGATTGACTGATTGTTCGACTGATTCTAGTATTGTGCTTACGAATAAATAGAATAAACATTTGCACACACAACTGTGTCTGCAACCAAAACAACTTTTAAAAAAATAATAAAAAGCGTTTCCATTGGGTAGACCCAGTCGTTTATTGCAAGCTTTGTTCCTGGAAAGAATATAATAAACTTGACTACTGCAACTCTCTTCTCTCTGGCTGTCCTCTGTACCTCCTGCATAAACTACAAAAAGTCCAAAACTCGGCAGCACGCCTCATTCTGAAAGCACGAAAACGAGATCACGCAACACCACTTCTTCACACACTGCACTGGTTACCTATTCAAGCCCGCATTGACTACAAACTGCCCACCCTCTGCTTTAACTTCTTTTCTGGCTCGTCTCCTGCTTACTTCTCTGAACTCCTCACCGTCTATTCTCTAGCAAGACAACTCCGTGCCTCTTCTGACTGTCGCATCCTCACCATTCCACACACCAAAACCAAAACATACGGACAACGCACTTATTTCTGCGCACCCACACAATGGAATTCTCTCCCCTTTCACATCTGCCACTCTCAGACACCCCAAGCATTTAAACGAGCACTTAAAACGCACCTCTTCAAGAAATACAACCCCTGATTTTGTTTTCTCAGTCCATCAGTAGGCTACATGTAGTGTATTTGTTGTTTTAGTGATAATGTGATAATGTATATAAACATCTAGGGCTGTTTTTCAGTATTGTTGATAACATGTTCTGTTTGATTAAGGGTATTCAGCTGGTATTTCCTTGTTTTCACTACCTATTTTATTCATGTTTTTATTACTTAGTTAGTGGAAGAATCTTTTGTAATGTATGTTTGATGGTGTATGCTTTTAATTAAGCGTTGCTGACTATGACTGTAGATGTAAATGCTTGTATAACTGTGTTTTAATTTTAAATGTGTCAAGCGCAAAGAGCATAATTGTAAAGTTATGATGTTGCGCTATATAAATGATCATTTATTATTATTATTATAATGAAACGGAGAAGCAAATGGCACAGAAAAACTGACCGGACAAGACGGGAATCGAACCCAAGACCTCCATACTCCGAAACAGTCACCATAGCAACTGCGCCAACGAGGAAGCGATGAGACCCCACGATTTTTAAGTCTACTTATAGCTAACGCGGCCGAGTGCGGACAACCAGGACACCTACACCTAGGTATGTGTAACAGGAAAAGATGTCCCCCAGGACTCAAAGTCCGACCCCTAAATATAGGCTAGGACTTTCTGTCCTGGGAAAATGTGTCCGCTGAAAGTCTAAGAAAATGTGTCCGTGTGGGGACTATCGTTCCTAGGAACAGGAGCCCGTAGGGCTCCCCGCGTTCCTAGGAACGAAAGTCCGTAGGACTCTTTTTCCAAGCGGACAACTTTTCCTTTTACACCGGTATGAACACATGTAGACATCACAGGTATAAATAATCTAGAAGAAAACACAACCTTTTATGCCTAATTTCTTTGTTTTTATAAACAAGGCCGTCCGTGCCTGTCCCTAGTTCCTTTTGTTATCTACTACGAACGGAGCCTAAAAGTTCTTCAGTCAAAAGACAAATTCCGAACATAACTCCGTCGGGTTTGTATGCGTTGTGGGAGAGTGACATGTTCTTGCAAGATATCTGACCAACAAAGGAGGGACCAATTAGTGACAAGCGAGGGGTCTGTCGAACACACGTGCTCAGGTCAACGTGTTTCCAACACTCCCCTCAGTCGCTAGCCGTTGGTCCCTCCTTTGTTTGTGGGAGGTTTTGAAAAAAAGAGATTAATTACTCTTCCACAGCACCTACAAACCCGAAGGAGTTATTTCCAAAACTCGTCTATTATTATTATTATTATGGTGAGCTTATATAGCGCGAACCACAATTAACTGTGCTCTCCGCGCTTTACATACTAATTTCTGCCGTGTGAAATGGAATTTTTTACAGACAGACAGACAAACAAACATTTTTTACACACAATATATAACGCATTCACATCGACCAGCAAACCTCAAGCCTGTTAGGCGAAACTTTACCTTTTACGGCCTTTATTCCAAGTCACACGGGTATTTTGATGGACATTTTTATCTATGCCTATACAATTTTGCCAGGAAAGACCCTTTTGTCAATCGTGGGATCTTTAACGTGCACACCTAATATAGTGTACACGAAGGGACCTCGGTTTTTCGTCTCATCCGAAAGACTAGCACTTGAACCCACTACCTAGGTTAGGAAAGGGGGGGGAGAAAATAGCGGCCTGACCCAGAGTCGAACACGCAACCTCTCGATTCCGAGCGCAAGTGCGTTACCACTCGGCCACCCAGTCCACACCTCCACACAAGCACCATCCCGTCACCGGTACGACCCAACGCAAAAAACCTCCAAGTCACTGCAGTGTCCGCCTACATCTAAACGCTAATCTGCCTGTGCACGCTGTCTGCCTCGTTATAAAGGTTCCAGAGCGGTGCCAGACTGCCAGGCGAGTGATTGCAGCGTTGAGGAAGCTTGGTCCAGGGTCCACGCGAAGCCGTCAGTGTCCGAGTGTGCTATTCTGTGTTCGTATATCACGTGCTCTTTGTAAGAGGTGGGCGCATGTTACCGAGACCCCAAACTCAGAAGAGACTACAAGCCTGGAAAAGACCGGAAGCTAAGGCGAGAACATAAGCAGAGACTGAAGAGACCCGAAACTTGGACCAAGTACGTTCTGTCGGGAGGAGCTGTTTTAGGTGCATGTCCAGCAAGGTTTTGTCAAGAACTGGATGTTTGAGAACAGATTCTGAGTGAAATTAACTTTAATTCCTGCATAAGAAGTGTCTTGAAATATTATTGTGATTGTTCACAGTGAAATATAGTGATCTCCTGAAATACGAACAGATATTTGTTCCGTGAAAGTCTTTTTGTAACAGTGTATTCGGACACGCACTCTGAATCAAAAATAAACTTCTACAACGAAAAACTAACTGTTGGAAAAACAGCAGAATCGGTTACAGAAAAAACACCTGTGTAATTATCTAAAATACATGAAAAAAAGCCAAAGTAATATTTGAAACAAAAATACTGATCAGTACATGATCGATACGTGTCTACTTTGAAACTAAAATTCGTTGGCAAAGAGGAGATCAATGTTCCTTGCTACCTAAACCTTTGAAGATTT
>NC_090254.1:14831013-14851013 GCF_037325665.1 Littorina saxatilis
TTCACATAAAGTTGAACCGTGTCCGTCCCGACCCGAAATCGAACCTGCGACCTTCCGATCACAAGTCCAGTACTCTACCAATTGAGCTACCGGGCCCCCTCCCCCCCCCCCCCCACGCAGAAACCTCTTCTCCCTGCACCTTATACACAGATTGTACAAACCTGTGTGACAGCCTTCAGGGAAAAGTGATACAGTAAACCCCCAAGATGCGACCTTCAAAGTGCCAATAATGATCGGTCGTAAAATGGAGGGTTCTTTATTGGGGCTCACACGTTTTGGACAACCAGTGAACTCCCCACCCCCTACCCAAACCTACACCCGATAACATATCCTGATGGTTTCATTTGAATGGAGAGGCCTGCTTGACACATTATATCCAAGTTCCTTTCTTTTAACTAGGTCGCACCAAACAGGTTTGGGATTTGAGCTGAAGCTGTTGGTGGGTGGAAATGTTCAGAGTTTTACCTTTCGATTTCGACTCTAAAGAGGGAAATCTATGTGCATATTGAATGCTTTTTGCAAAATTAAAAACAAAATTAATTGTATTGTGCACATTTATGCAAATTCCGTACCTTTTTAGTTGACATTCCACAAACATGGGCGTTAGGCTTAGAGGCATTCAGAAGTTCAACATACCACATCATAGAAAGATCGAATAAATATGTTTCTTAAATACGCTCAGCATCCTTGCTCGAGATCGAGTGCATGACGTTTAAAATTCGCTTCGTCAACAATAAAAATCAATTATACACAGCTTTCGTGTGGATTGTCACCGTTTATCTTGATTTTATTTGATGTCTCCTCGACTTCTCTTCTGCTTTTGTGAATTTTCTTTTCAATGTTACCTTTGATTTGAGTTCTAATGCATCAGCTGTATCGAGCAAGTGTCTTTGCCAGAGTTCAAAGCACATTTTACTCCAGGCGGTATTGGTTAATAAGCTCAAACGCCCAGTAAGAGAAAATGAAGTATGTAGTTTTCAAAGTTTAGTGCTGTGGATGAAAGTCAATGAGAAATTGTTGTAGAATATATTTCCTCGTCACTTACTGCAGATTTGTGCATTGGGAAACTATGAATTGTAAATGGTGTTGATTAAAGAGAAGCAACGCTATTCACTAATCGAATCCCTGATTTGTAAAGCCTAAAAAAAAAAAATAGGTGTGGTTACGGTAACCCGACCTTCCCTATTTTTAGGGGCCGATCCTATAACTTTTTATTACATTTGTCAAAAACAAAAACAAAAACAAAAAAAAACGAGTGCAAAAAACGCAATGAAAGCGAAAGCGCCCGAGTCGCACACTTATTTCCCTGTCAAGTAGGTTTAATTTGTACACATTAGAAAAAAAGTTTTAAAAAAAAGTGATTGCCTATACCTACCTACCCTATTTTTTTTGGCTATGTTACCGTAACCACACCTATTTGTTTGTGGCCTAAGTCAGATCTTTACCTTTATAAGCTTATACCACAGCAAGTTAGTTAGTTAGTTAGTTGTTGCTTTTTGGGTCCAGCGGACCATATAGGCCAAATCAGGACCCCACCACTGCAAGTACCCTGTCAGGTAATTAATATGAATGGAGTCCTCCCCTCCTCCTCTGACCAAAGTACAAATTCATGATTAAACTTAATGTACTGAAAAAAACAGAGATAATTAACGTGGAAGAAGGGGGGAAGACTAACGCTATTCATTAATCGAATCCCTAAGTCAGATCTTTACCTGTAGAAGCTTAAAACACTGCAAGTACCCTGTCAGGTAATTAATATAAATGGAGTCCTCCCCTCCTCCTCTGACAGTAGCCGTATGACTGAAGTACAAATTCATGATTAAGCTTAATGTACTGAGAAAAAAAGAGATAACGTGGAAGAAGGAGGGAAGACTAATGCTATTCATTAATCGAATCCCTAAGTCAGATCTTTACCTGTAGAAGCTTAAAACACTGCAATTAATATGAATGGAGTCCTCCCCTCCTCCTCTGACAGTAGCTGTATGACTGAAGTACAAATTCATGATTAAGCTTAATGTACTGAAAAAAAGAGAGGGGATAACGTGGAAGAAGGGGGGGGGGGGGACTACCAGGGACAAAGACATAGACATCGAAACCTTTATTATCTCAACTGATAAATCAATTTGTACCGGGCTCGCTCAATGCCCAAGAAGAGCAGATTTCAAGGTAACTTCCTTCCTGTTTACACCGTCTTGGCGATCTCCGTGGATTCATCCAAACTTTCACACAGAATAAAGACCACCTTCCACGTGGATACATACCAATAATTAACATCCTGGGCCCTTTTTGTGTGAAGAGTGGGAAGGTATGTGCAGACCTGCTAGTGACTTAAATCCCTTCGTGTGTACACGCAAGCACAAGACCAAGTGCGCACGGAAAGGATCCTGTAATCCATGTCAGAGTTCGGTGGGTTATAGAAACACGAAAATACCCAGCATGCCTCCCCTGAAATCGGCGTATGCAGCCTGAATGGCGGGGTAAAAACGGTCATACACGTAAAAATCCACTCGTGCTAAAAACATGAGTGAACGTGGGAGTCTAAGCCCATGAACGAAGAAGAAGAAGAAGAAGAAGAAGAAGAAGAAGAAGAAGAAGAAGAAGAAGAAGAAGAAGAAGAAGAAGAAGAAGAAGTCAATTTGTTAAATTAATTGATCAAAAACGTCCCACTCTGTGCAGAAAGCAGCCAAACTGTAGAATTCTGGTATGAGTGTCTGAGCAGAAAGATGCTCGATCTTACCCAATGTAAAAGACTGGACACATCTTTGGCGGTACACGCGGAAGGAAGGCACGTTAATTTCATACTGAGTCTGTTCACTTCTGTTTCAGACACAACCCAGCACCATTAATCCAGAGAATCAGGACTAAGAACGGCTGTAGTCGGACAAACCAGAATCGGCCATCGATCGTCGTAAACCGCCAGTACCAGAATCAGTCCGCGTACCGACTTGGGACCATCACATCGTCCTTGCACCATGGTTGACTCACACAGTTTTGTGAACATGTTCTGCGTTTTCGCAGCAGTTCTACAGATCTCATCACCGGTTCACTGCCTTCCCGTTCAGGTAAGAACATAATACCATTGTAAGTGTCAATTTGTTTCGTGTCTAAATTGTGTGTCCTTTATTTATGTATTTATTTGTTTGTTTATTTACTTATTAAGTGCAGTTTTTAGCTTCCACACCATACGGCATTTTTTATGACAGTCAAGATTTGTTAATGGTGCTTTTGATCCCCTCAGGCGCAGGCACAGATAAGGTAATGGTGCGTAAATATCTCTCACCCCCTAGTCCCTCCCCCCTAAAAAATAAAAAATAAAAAATTCCGCACACCCAATCCATTTATATAATAATTCTCCGATATCAGCTCCCCCGCAGACACAAGAATTCACGTGGGGCTGGGCACAAAACAGACGCCTGTCGCAAATCATTTTTCATTTTCACTTTCACAACTTTGTCGTCCCATCGTTGTGAAATTCGGATCGCCTTCTCCAAGTGGAACGCTATCATAACAGGATCGCCTTCTCCAAGTGGAACGCTATCATAACAGGATCGCCTTCTCCAAGTGGAACGCTATCATAACAGGATCGCCTTCTCCAAGTGGAACGCTATCATAACAGGATCGCCTTCTCCAAGTGGAACGCTATCATAACAGGATCGCCTTCTCCAAGTGGAACGCTATCCATAACAGGATCGCCTTCTCCAAGTGGAACGCTATCATAACAGGATCGCCTTCTCCAAGTGGAACGCTATCCATAACAGGATCGCCTTCTCCAAGTGGAACGCTATCCATAACAGGATCGCCTTCTCCAAGTGGAACGCTATCATAACAGGATCGCCTTCTCCAAGTGGAACGCTATCCATAACAGGATCGCCTTCTCCAAGTGGAACGCTATCATAACAGGATCGCCTTCTCCAAGTGGATCGCTATCCATAACAGGATCGCTTTCTCCAAGTGGAACGCTATCCATAACAGGATCGCCTTCTCCAAGTGGAACGCTATCATAACAGGATCGCCTTCTCCAAGTGGAACGCTATCATAACAGGATTGCCTTCTCCAAGTGGAACGCTATCATAACAGGAACGCCTTCTCCAAGTGGAACGCTATCATAACAGGATCGCCTTCTCCAAGTGGAACGCTATCCATAACAGGATCACCTTCTCCAAGTGGAACGCTATCATAACAGGATCGCCTTCTCCAAGTGGAACGCTATCATAACAGGATCGCCTTCTCCAAGTGGAACGCTATCCATAACAGGATCGCGCTACCTAGCAATGTACGTGTTTAGACGTAATCAGCCGACTGCACTTCTGGCAGCATGATCGAGGTCTTTTACCCGACACACTGGTGACACAGGGGTGGGACATGGATACCGTCTCTGAGTCTGCACAAGGAATTGGCCTGTGTCCATCCCGGTCCGGATTAGAAACCGTGACCTGCGGATAATAAGTCATGTGCTCTTTGAATTGAGGCAACGGGCACACACGTACAGACACACGCAGACACATACGCATTTCAACGCACACAGAGACAGACAGGCAGACAGACAGACAGACACACAGAAAGACACACACACACACACACACACACACACACACACACACACACACACACACATACACACAGACACATTTCACTCTCTCTCTCATTCGCTATCTACCACCTCTCTCTCCCTTACTCTCACTTTTTCTCTCGCTACGCCCCCCCCCCCCCTCCTTTGCCACAGTGAGTAAGGGGATCAAGCAAAAGAGTTCCGTCGGTGCATGTGGCCATCAGTCAGCCGGAGTCAACAGGATCAGATGCAAAACGCGATGCTGCTTTCACCCCTCACTTTCTAACCCTGTCGCATCCTGTCCTAACTTCGTAGTGCGTTTCCCCGATTGTGGACAATCATTCTGTTGCACATTTACAACAAACAAGCAAGCAAACAAACAAACAAACAAACAAACAAACCAGTCAACCAACCAACCAACCAACCAACCAACCAACCAACCAAACAACCAAACAACCAAACAAACAACCAAACATAATTAAGGAGAGAAAGAAATATATTGATGCCACTGGAAACTTTTTGTATTTTTTTACTCTCTACACTCAACCTCTTGACCACATCCTTGACCGACACAACGTTCTCCACCACTCTTTTGCCGACGACTCTCAACTTCACAACAGCTCTTCCCCTGACCAGTCTGAATCTCTTCTTTCCTCTATCTCTGACACTATCACTGACGTGCAGAATTGGATGACAGAAAACAAACTTCAGCTCAATAGCAACAAAACTGAAGCTATCCTAATAGGCACTACATCCAAACTCTCCAAAGCCACCTCCGACTCTCTTCAACTCTCTGACTCTTCTGTCCCTCTGTCTTCTGCTGTCAAAAACCTCGGAGTCACTCTAGACAACACCCTTTCCATGAAACAACACATCTCTTCTGTCTCTCGCACCTGCTACTTCCAACTCCGCCGCATCGCCACTATCCGCAAATACCTCACCACAGATGCTACCGCCAAACTGGTCACTTCCGCCATTCTCTCACGTCTTGACTATTGTAACTCTCTCTTGGCGGGTCTTCCCTCTTCTTCTATCTCTCGTCTCCAACGCATTCAAAATAGCTCTGCCCGTCTTGTCCTGCGAAAGAAAAAGAGAGATCATATCACCCCCCTCCTAAATCAGCTCCACTGGTTGCCCGTTCCTGCCCGTATCACCTACAAAATCAACACTCTCACCTACAAATGCCTCCATGGTCTCGCCCCTGCCTATCTCTCCGACTCTCTTTCTCTCTATGTCCCTTCACGAACACTCAGATCATCTGCCGACTCCCTCAAGCTCAACATCCCCCACACCAAACTCAAAACAGCAGGTCAACGCTCATTTTCTTTCCAAGCACCTAGCCAATGGAACACACTACCTCTCCCCCTCCGCCAACAACAGTCCCTCGAATCATTCAAATCTGCACTCAAGACATTCCTTTTTTCCAAATAATCCATGCATTATACACTGCCCACCCCATCCCACCCTGAATAACTGTACATATTTTAATGTTTGATGGTGTGTGTGTGTGCTAGTGACTTTAAGTCTCCGTGTGTGTGAACGAGTGTATGTGCGCCTTGAGTCGCCTGTTGGTGAGATATGTGCGCGTTATAAATATTCGTATTATTATTATTATTATTATTATTATTATTATGTCAACGAAGTAAGGTATCCCCACTTCCCATTGTTTTCCCCGCTAGTCAGCTGCCAGATGCATTCAGTGATTATTTCATCAAGAAGGTTTCTGATATTCGTTCAGAACTTGATCAGATGAGTGCACATTTTGCTTCCTCCAGTCATGTTGATGTTCCCACTGATTGTTCTTTTCCATCATTTCAGCCAATCAGTGAAAAAGACCTTAAATCCATTATTCTGAAGTCAAAACCAACAACTTGTCCACTTGATGCCATACCCACACCACTGCTTTTTGAGAATCTTGATGTGTTGTTGCCAACTCTTACTCAAATTGTCAATGATAGCCTGTTATCTGGTGTTTTTCCATCATTGTTCAAAACTGCACTTGTCAAACCACTTCTCAAAAAACCTAGTCTTGATGTCAATATTTTGAAGAATTATCGTCCTGTATCTAATTTATCATTCTTGTCCAAAGTTTTTGAAAAAGTAGTTTTGAAGCAGCTGTTGTCATATTTGAACACCCATGATTTGATCTCGCACTCTCAGTCCGCTTATCGCCCTTCTCGCTGTACTGAAACAGCCCTACTTAAAGTAATCAGTGACATTCTGTCTGCTCTGGATGGTGGTGATGTGTCAGTGCTTACCCTACTTGACCTTTCTGCAGCGTTCGACACGATTGACCATGTCACGCTTCTCCATAGACTTCAGACTCTGTACGGCATATCCGGTCCACCGCTAGCATGGCTTGAGTCCTATCTCATTGGCAGGACTCAGGCTGTGCTTGTCGATGGCCAGATGTCTGCTCCAGCCCCACTTTCTTTCGGCGTTCCTCAAGGTTCAGTACTCGGTCCCATCCTTTTCATCATGTACACTAAGCCCCTCTCCACACTGATTCAAAACCATTCTGTTTTAAATCAGTCTTTTGCTGATGACACCCAGCTGTATAAACCCAGTCCCCCTGCAGAGACACATTCCGCCATCCAGACCATTCAGACATGCATCACTGATGTTAAATCTTGGATGGTCGATAACAAACTCAAGCTGAATGATGATAAGACTGAAGTCTTACTGTGCAAAAAGAAGAACACTACATTTCCCTCTCCCCAACCTGTTTCTGTTCAAATAGGCAATACCGACATTCTTTTCTCACCATCAGCTAGAAACCTTGGATTCACCCTTTCATCTGACATGACCCTTAACAAACATATATCTTTAGTCTGTAGAGCAGCTTATTTTGAGCTTCGTAAGATCAGCACCATTCGCCACACACTCTCCTCTCAAACAACTAACACTCTTGTCTGCGCCTTTGTTCTTTCTAAACTTGACTACTGCAACTCTCTTCTCTCTGGCTGTCCTCTGTACCTCCTGCATAAACTACAAAAAGTTCAAAACTCGGCAGCACGCCTCATTCTCAAAGCACGAAAACGAGATCACGCAACACCACTTCTTCACACACCGCACTGGTTACCTATTCAAGCCCGCATTGACTACAAACTGTCCACCCTCTGCTTTAACTTCTTTTCTGGCTCGTCTCCTGCTTACTTCTCTGAACTCCTCACCGTCTATTCTCCAGCAAGACAACTCCGTGCCTCTTCTGACTGTCGCATCCTTACCATTCCACACACCAAAACCAAAACATACGGACAACGCACTTTTACTTTCTGCGCACCCACACAATGGAATTCTCTCCCCTTTCACATCCGCCACTCTCAGTCACCCCAAGCATTCAAACGAGCACTTAAAACGCACCTCTTCAAGAAATACAACCCCTGATTTTGTTTTCTCAGTCCATCAGTAGGCTACATGTAGTGTATTTGTTGTTTTAGTGATAATGTATTTTAACATCTAGGACTGTTTTCCGAGGGGCATTCAGCTGGTATTTCCTTGTTTTTTACTACCTATTTTATTCATGTTTTTATTACTTAGTTAGTGGAAGAATCTTTTGTAATGTATGTGTGATGGTGTATGCTTTTAATTAAGCGTTGTTGACTATGAATGTAGATGTAAATGCTTGTATAACTGTGTTTTAATTTTAAATGTGTCAAGCGCAAAGAGCATAATTGTAAAGTTATGATGTTGCGCTATACAAATGCTCATTTATTATTATTATTATTATTATTATTATTATTATTATATAGCTGAGAATAGTGACTTTATCCCCGAGTACGCTAGTCCTAGGGCTCAGCAGACTTTAATTGTGTGTCTGTGTGTCTGTGTGTCTTTCTCCACTTAACAGCTTATTGCTGGGAAACTACTGGGCGCAGTTCGTTCAAAAGTTGATACACTAACTTGATAATAGGTCCGATTGATCGTATTAAAACTTCATAATGTTACCTGGGACCTAAATGCGAAATAAACCACAAAAACGACTTGGCCGTAGGAGGAGTTCACACCGGCGGGGCAACACGCAGCCATTGACCTGATAGAACAGCCGAACGCGTCACACAAAAATACGTCATGACAAAGTTACACGCAAAGCGAAAGAGACTTTGACGTCATTTACTTTTGTTCGGAATTTTCCGTCTGTTCCTAGCTTGTCAGTGAAGACCTGACGTGAGTAAGCTTACCCAAAACGTCTTTGTTCTCTATTCTCATTGCAGCTGTGAAATAATCAGTCTTGTGTCTCGGTCGTGTAGGTACAGAGTTTGCTTCTGCAATCATTGTGTTCGTGTTGATGACGGCTTCATAAGACAAAATAATAAGCGAATCTATCGCGAGGAAGACGTTTATGTACAAATCACCGAACCAAACCCACTTTTTGTGTGCATTTTTCTGAAGAATAAACTGCATGTGGTTAATTTCATCCGTTTAATGCTTGTCGAAACGAGCCATAAGGCTTTAGAATAAAAGATTTCACGCATTGCTTGGCCATCTGATCACAGATGAGGTCGCAGTTTGTAGGTTGAATCTATGAATCGGCCAGAGATAGATCTGCATTTCTGCTCAGAAACCAACATTCACACCACAGACATTCCAAACATTTATATTTATTGAGCGAGCCAGTCTGAAGAGTACTCGGGTCCAGCGCGAGCGTTTATTTTTTATTTTTATAAATTAACAAGAAAGCAAGCGATACTTTTTTTGTCCAATGAAAGAGAATTCTATGTTCCGGGTGTCTGGTATGAATTTCCTGTACAGTAGAAATATTTTAGTACACTCTTTGACTGCAATTTATGTTCCTTATATGGTCAAACGCGTCTTTTTTAATCTCCATATAAGGTAAAAGGTGGTGTAAAGCTGTGGAAAAACCCAGGAAACCATTGTGTAAATATCTGAGCATGCGCTTTGAAGAGCTAAAACGTTTAGTAAATATCTGAGCATGCGCACTCGTGGTGAAAACTCGTCAAAATTCACGGTACGTCTAATTTTAGCTGCGCACGAATCTTCCAACGCTTGGCGTGGAAACAACAATGGCGATCCAAGGAAAAAGAGATTTTTCACCGGTTCGAAACAAAATCTCCAGTCTAGTAACATTGGAATAATTTTATACCACCTATATTTATCATCATGGATCTGGAAAAAAAGGATATTGCTTAAATTGCGTCCACTTACAACTAAAATGCACCTAAGTGTAACCGAGTGCCAATTTACTTTACCCTTTCTCACCGAGCACAAACACTCAAAGCAACTGACACAAGTTATATTACCAGGTTCTTTTATTCCATAAGATGAAAAGGGGAATGTGTGGGATAACGGGGGTTTACTTTCAAATACAAAACTTTCAATGTATTACAACAGGACTAAACAACTCCAAAAACAACGCTCTCAATTCTTCACTCTAAAACTATATTCTAAATTCTCCCTCTAAAGCTACACTTTAAAAACACACTAAATCCTTCCTCCAAACTACACTCTAAAACTCTACTCTAAATCCTCACTCTCCACTTTAACCCAAAAAAACACAATGAAACTCTAATCTAAAACAAACGAAATCTAAAAAAACAACCCAAAACTGAATAATTCTTAAAAAAAAACCAAATCTACAAAAACTCACTGAGCCCCTCTAACAAAAACTAGTCTACAGAACACAGTCCACAAAAACTAATCTACGAGAACCAATCTACAAAAACCAGTCTACGAAAACCAATCTACAAAAACTAATCTACAAAAACCAATCTACGAGAACCAGTCTACGAAAACTAATCTACGAGAACCAGTCCACGAGAACTAATCTACGAGAACCAGTCTACGAGAACTAATCTACAAAATCCCCATCTACGAAAACCTAGCTAGAAAACCCATCTACAAAAACCTAGCTAAAATAACCCACTAAAAAACCCGTCTACGAAAACCCCATCTAAAAAAAGACCCCATCGCACACTCCGCCATCCTGCAAACCACAGAATGCACGCCGTAAGCATACGTAAACAACTCAACAATTTCAACTACCACAAACTAACTCTTTGAACAACCAAACACATCATTCCTATCAAATAACATACCTACAATACCGTTCTCTCAAACGGTTTTCTAAAGCATTCAATAAACAAAAGTTTTCCCAAACATTCAACTCATAAAACAGTCTTCATAAACATTCAAATAAACTCTTCCCCAAGCAGCATACTCTTCTTCTCACTGCTTACCCATTTACAGAAAGAAAATTGTATTAACCTACCAGCAAAAGAATTCCTCACATCCCAAAGGATTTCAGCCTGTGACCAAACATGTCACACCGGGCGTCCAGAAAACACACGCACAAAAATATACGTTGTCTTTCTTCAGAATTCCAAGCAGAAAGAAAGTCTCAGTAGGCCCCAGGGCCCAACATCCGCGTGCCTGCGTCACAAGGTTAACACACATTCGACTCGAGGGGTGTCGAATACCTTTACTTTCTCTACTTGGTGTTTAACATCACCCCCAACCACCCAACATTACATCGCGGCGGAGAGAAAAAGAGAGATGGAATAAAGTCACCTGTCAATTGTTTCTTGTTCACAAAAACATTAATCACAATTTTACTCCAGAAACTTATACCAAAAAACAATCGTTTTACCTATGCAAATTTAAGAATCGGCTCTTCCGCTAGACCATTTCAATAAAGACAAAACACAGTCTCGGAAACCTTAGTGGATCCCCGATAGTACAGGGGTACCCGAGTTCACAAGTTCAAACGGATGTACACAAGTGCATGTGCACCGTAACTGTCGTCGGTCACAAGCTCACATCAGAAATGAAACCTTGAACGCTGTGACATTTCTGTTGGCTGCAGAGTGTTTCTGCTTGTGAGATCTAAAAGCGACAAGCAATAGTGATTGAGAACGAATGAACGATAACGACAATTCCTACAACACGTACTTACTTTCTGCAGACAGGTTTCACAGTCTTCAGAGTCGGGTATGTCCCTAACTTTGATATCAAATAAAATGTTTCGTTTTGTTGAGTCGTGAATTTTCACTGGTCTGTGTCGAATGTCTTCGGAATTTACATATGAAAAATAAACTTTGATCGAATTTAAGTCAAGTTTGTATTCCCCACCAGCGAAAAAGGTAGGTCGGTCGTGAGAAATGAGACAGACACGATTTCCCTTTTTAGCCACATTGCAATAGACAAAGGCACCAGTACAAAAACACACAAAGAAATCCAGTTAAAAGTACATTAGAAACCAAAGAACAGAGATAGATGAACACACTTAGTTAAAAAAAAACAATGAATGTGTTTATGTTTAGTCGATACAATCGCATGTGAAGTAAACGGTCTTTTTTCTAAATGTGTCTGTCTCAAAAACGTTAATTACAAATCTGTTCAGTTGGAATGGCTGTTAAAAGGTTTGGACGTAACATGCTTTTAATAAGTAGCAATTTCCATCAAATCACGATATGAAAGGGTTTTGAAAGGCTAACTACGGCTTATTCTACTTGCGCTTGGTTATTTTGTCACTCGGGCAAGGTGTCTGTCTCATTTTTTCTCACGACCGCCCTGCAGACAAATCGTCCGCTATAACCGCCATACACAGCAAATTGTCATGATGCAACCAATTTTACACTTCCTATCCGTTGTCAGGCAGATAATCAACTGGCTGACTAAAGAATTTTTCGGCATGTGTTTATTTCAGAGCACGTTATTTACTGTCTAGTAACTCGGGCAAGGTGTCTGTCTCATTTTTTCTCACGACCGCCCTGCAGACAAAATCGTCTGCTATAACCGCCATACACAGCAAATTGTCATGATTCAACCAATTTTACACTTCCTATCCGTTGTCAGGCAGATGATCAACTGGCTGACTAAAGAATTTTTCGGCATGTGTTTATTTCAGAGCACGTTATTTACTGTCTAGTCACTCGGGCAAGGTGTCTGTCTCATTTTTTCTCACGACCGTCCTGAAGACAAATCGTCTGCTATGACCGCCATACACAGCAAATTGCCATGATGCGACCAATTTTATACTTCCTATCCGTTGTCAGGCAGATGATCAACTGGCTGACTAAAGAATTTTTCGGCATGTGTTTATTTCAGAGCACGTTATTTACTGTCTGTCTCTGAAAACCTTGAATTCTCACGACCGCCCGGCACTTTGACGGTCATTTCTTACCAAATGTTAAGCAGATTCATTTGTAAAATAACAACATTCAGTGACTGTGTCTGATCAACGCCAGTGGGTTTTTTCAATCCTTGAATGCACTGCATTGTGAATGTTGTGGTCAAGTGAGAGTTTTATAGACATCGCCGTACGTTTTTCAACACTTTGATGACGTCAGACAGCAGATTGAAAACGTTCCAACTTGGAAAGAGAGCCAGTCACGATCATATAATCGTAGGGAATCAATAGTTGCTTTGTTTATTAACTTTCAAGTGCTTTTAAAAGTTTGATTTTTGTCATTGTTATTGTTGCATATGTGCGTGCGTACGTGCGTGCGCGCCTGTCAGTGTGGAAGAGTGTAGCCTGGTAAGTGTATCCAATTCCGACCGACTTCGGGGATACCTAAATCCGACCGATTTTCCAAGTCACTAATGATGAGGTTCACACGTCATCCCAACAGAAAGAATGCCATTCATACAAGGGCCATTCATGAACGGTTGATGACGCGACGTCACGAGTCACGAGAGTTAATTGCGTCATCTGCACCGCGGCGCGAAATGTGCCTTCGCCATACGTTTCTTGCAAAGGGGGAGATAATTTGATGGACAGAGTTGTGTTTCTTTTACATGGATGTTAATAAGTGTTTTTGGAAGAATAATGTTATGGTTCTGACTAAATCTCATTGTACTTTTTAATCGAAAAGGGGAAAATCTTATCGGTCGTGATTAGATACCCAGTTTTTGAGAGAGTATTTAAATCCGACAACAACGCAGATAATACAAAACGCTGCACAAAATCCCAGTAAAACCATTCATTGTTTACGTTTATGACTTGAAAAAAGCATATGAACAAGGAAACATATCAGATGATGTATTATCTAGCTGTGTGTGTGTGTGTGTGCGTGCGGCCGAGCGTTGCGCGCACGTGTTCGTTTGTGTGTGTGTGTGTGTGTGTGTGTGTGTGTGTGCGTGCGTGCGTGTGTGGGTGTGTGTGTGTGTGTGTGTGTAAGCGTGCGCGCGAGCGTTGTGCGCACGTGTTCGTTTGTGTTAGCTTATGTGTGTGTGTGTGTGTGTGTGTGTGTGTGTGTGTGTGTGTGTGTGTGTGTGTGTGAGTGTTGATGCGTGAGTGTTGATGCGTGCGTACTTGCATGTGTGCGTGCGAGAGGGGTTGGGTTTTTTTTTATGTGTGCAGAGTAGTTGTAGAAAATGCAAGACAGTAAGGTTCAGTCTGTAGTGGATATACTGGGACAGCGTCCATGTACTATGCCACAGTTCAGTCTGTAGTGGATATACTGGGACTGCGTCCAGGTACTATGCCACAGTTCAGTCAGTAGTGGATATACTAGGACTGCGTTAAGGTACTCTGCCACAGTCTTTGATGACGTCATTTCCGTTTTTGTGATAGTTGAGGCGGACCTGTTAAGTAATCTTTGATTAAGTCGGGACTTTGATATTGCATTTGAGCCAGGTAGCTTGAAAATAAGTGAATTAGTTCGCTCATTAAAATTGTCATCAAAAACGAATATTTCATTACATATTCAAACACTACTGCATTGTACTTCTTATCTTCTCCTGATTTAAAATATATATATACATATGTTATGTTTACTTTAAAAACGCGTTCAGAATTAAAGAAAACAGGTTGAGTATGCTTCGCGGAGATGAGTGTGATCCGTGACGGTTTTCGGGTATGGTTAGCCGAGACTATCTGAATTTAGTCTCGCCGATCGGACTGTTTTTTTTTTAGTTTATCCTTCAATTTGATGCCTATAGATTGACTACATGTTTTTATATCGCTTTACGCGACTTGTTTTAAATTTCGTCAAGTTATGAAATGTATTATAAAATTTGGTACATAACATTCTAAAAATTGCAAATAACAATAACACTTTTGATTACAGATTCAAAAGTTATTGCATTGTATCTTTTGGATTTCCTGGATCCCAATGTATAAACAGATATATATATCATGCTTAGTGTGAAAATCTGCTCAAATGAGAAAAATCGCCCGTTTTGTTCATATGCTTCGCGGAGGCAACCCGTCTCGGTCTTCTGGTTTCGGCTAGCCAAATCTCACTAGCATTGTTAATGACTCGTCCCTGATTCCAATGTTGATCTTTTAGTTTCAAACCAACTTAATGTTTTATTATCGCTTCACATGACTTGTTCTGTATATTTTTTTTCGCTGTCATGATGTCACCATTTAGAGGGTAGGGTTACATTTTCAGGTATTTATTCCCCAAGAATATGCAAAAAAAATTCCAAACTCGTTTTTTTCTATTGGTCAGTGATTCTACTTTTTTTTTAAAGTGAGAAATGGAGTGCAATTAACATTGTTACTTTTGAAGGTATGCTCATGACGTGCATCACAGCGAAATAGCAGTTCAGAAGAACGGAATTCCCATAATTAGTCCTTATTTGCTGCTTTTTTCACTGAGCTCGGAAATGATATTTTGCTTGCATTGTTATTGCTTAATTTATTAAAGCCTCTGGACAATATTCTTTGAATAAATCGTTACCCAATTCTGTTTACGTCTATCCCTTTGTTTGATAGAGTACTGTAACAAGCTATCACATTATGTCGACAAGAATGCGTCTCCATACAAGTTTTTGTCTTGATTCCATCCAGGAGGATGTCAGGCTTTAATAAAAACACTATTTCAAAGATCTCTGTCAAGATTGATTTTGTTGAAAAAAAAGGAAGTCTGTGATTGAAGATTGTGAAACCTGCCTGTAGCCTTATGGGTAATCTTGAACTTTAGCGTGTTAAATTCATAGCTCAGAATCCAGTGACATTCTGTACTTATTTTTGATGCACGTCCATGTAAGCAAGCCGAAGAACATTTGTCGTGAAATTAATTGACGGATTGAGCTTCAAACTTAAGCATAATTAATTAATTTGGTTGTTCAATCGACGAAAATGGCGTACGTTGTCAACCATGGGACATCATTTACACGAAAGAGTTGTCTCCCTTGTTCGCTCATACGGATAATTACTTCTTATCAATGAACATTTTCTGCTGCCAAAATAGACAATATTCGGAAATAACTCTGTCGGGTTTGTGTGTGTTGTGAAAGAGTGAATACTCTTCCTTTTAATGAGTCAAACAAACAAACAAACACACAAACACACAAACAAACACACAAACAAACACACACACACACACAAACACACACACACACACACACACACACAAACAAACAAACAAACACACACACACACACAAACAAACAAGCAAGCACACACACATACATACAAACTAACAAACACACACAAACACACAAACAAACAAAACAAACATATAAACAAACACACACAAAAAAACACACAAACAAACAAACAAACACACACACACACACAAATAAACAAACACACACACAAACACAAACAAACAAACACACACACATACACAAACAAACAAACACACACACATGCACAAACAAACAAACACACACACAAACAAACAAACACACACATACACATACACAAACAAACAAACACACACACACAAACAAACAAACACACACACACACAGACAAACAATCAAACACACACACACACACAAACAAACAAACACACACACACACACACACACACAAACAAACAAACACACATAACAACAAAACACAAACAAACAAACACACAAATAAGCAAACAAACACACAAACAAACACACACACACACACAAACAAAGACAATGACAATGATAATGACAATTCTTTATTTAACGAGGGTAATAGATTAAGCAGTGGTCTGCTTTTTTACATCCAGCCCTCGCCCTAAAGAGGGACTAACTAAAAATGAAATAAAAAAGAGAAGAAAAAAATTCTACATTTTAACAGATAACTAAAGTGAAAACACATTATACATATGTACATAAAATGCATTGCACAGAGGTAAATTGCGAGTTAATTGGTGTGAATTTAGTGGTATAGAGCAGCTTGCACAAAAGGAGAGAGAGAGCTGGAAATAATTATGTTGATATCACTTAATGTCCCAGAAGACTGGAATAAAGCCAGAGTATTGGGTGGCGGAGTGGTAACGCACTTGCGCTCGGAAGCGAGAGGTTGCGAGTTCGACCCTGGGTCAGGGCGTTAACAAATTTCTCCCCCCTTTCCTAACCGGTAGGTCGAAACGTTGTTCATTGTCATTTGTTTGTATATTTCGTTGCGAGTCCAGTATATTAGGTATTACTCTTAACCTAGGTGGTGGGTTCAAGTGCTAGTCTTTCGGATGAGACGAAAAACCGAGGTCCCTTCGTGTACACTACATTGGGGTGTGCACGCTAAAGATCCCACGATTGACAAAAAGGTCTTTCCTGGCAAAATTGTATAGGCATAGATAAAAATGTCCACCAAAATACCCGTGTGACTTGGAATAATAGGCCGTGAAAAGTAGGATATGCGCCGAAATGGCTGCGATCTGCTGGCCGATGTGAATGCGTGATGTATTGTGTAAAAAAAATTCCATCTCACACGGCATAAATAAATCCCTGCGCCTTGAATATGTGCGCGATATAAATTGCATAAAAATAAAAAATAAAAAATAAAAAAAATAAATCCCTCTGCTTAGAACTGTACCCACGGAATACGCGCGATATAAGCCTCATATTGATTGATTGATTGATTGATTGATTGATTGATTGATTGATTGATTGATATTCACTCTTTCACAACCCTTCCAAACCCGAGTTATTTCCAGAGATCGTCCATTCACTGTCACCTTGCATATTAAGAGTGAAGTGGCATTACTGAATGACCGCTTGAAATATGTTCAGTGTTAGTGCGTCGTTGGACCCCTTTATGAATTTCTAGTGCGTGTTTTCGGCTTCTAGTGCGTAACATAGGACGCATGGAATTCGGAAGCACAGTTACGGGAGCCCTGAAAAACAAACCTTCACAAAAACATAAGCCTATTTATAAACCTGCATGACGGATGTGTTGTCGGGCTAAAATGACACTATCTATAGGTTGAAATAATACAGCTTTTTCACCCTTATTAAATCGACACTTCTTGCTATAAACGCGTTCTGTGAAATATGTGTTTTGTGAAAACCGTTGCGTGTTTTCGCAGTTTTATAAAGTTTATAAATTGTTTTACAGGATCCCAGCTGACGCTATAATCTATTTAGCTGGCTCTTTGGTGTTTAGGTAACGATTTTCCACTGTGCTGCTTATTCTATGACGCCTGTTATTGAAAAATGTCTGTGTGGAAACTGTGCATGCTATATCTTTCTCGTTGAAACGCACCATACACTCATTCCGGTTTTTACATGGGATTACAGCATCTTTCCATTTAAACACACACTGCAAACTAACAGCCTCACTGCGTCCTGTGCATGTCACAATGTGCAGTGTACAATTATTTTTGTAGAATTAAGTTCGTAACTGACACCTATATATTCGTCTTGAAATTGATCTAGCAAATCAGTGCCACTAAGGGCCGAAATCGGACAGTCTGTTGGTTTGGGGCAAGTGTCCGAGCGGAGGTATGCTTAATTCATTCCACCCCCACCCCTCACCCCACCCCCCACCCCCCCCAAAAAAAAACAAAAAAAAACCAAACATTGATAAATGAAATTAAAAGAAAAGCGCGTTCCGATCTGCAGAGATACGTTCGGGATCCAGAATAACGCCAGAAAGGAAACTTCCGGCTGCTAAGACGCGAGGAGTCACAAAAGGCTCGCAGAGAAAAGTTCATTCCTTCTCATGTAAGTGATGATGCGTGTTCACCACCACAGATTTCTCCAGGCTTTGACACAGAATAAGAGCATCATTCAGCTCGCACATGCTTGTACACATACCAACAATCAACAGCACACCTTGCTTCCCACCGGCACGGTGGCCTAGTGGTAAGGCGTCCGCCCAGTGATCGGGAGGTCGTGGGTTCGAACCCCGGCCGGGTCATACCTAAGACTTTAAAATTGGCAATCTAGTGGCTGCTCCGCCTGGCGTCTGGCATTGTGGGGTTAGTGCTAGGACTGGTTGGTCCGGTGTCAGAATAATGTGACTGGGTGAGACATGATGCCTGTGCTGCGACTTCTGTCTTGTGTGTGGCGCACGTTATATGTCAAAGCAGCACCGCCCTGATATGGCCCTTCGTGGTCGGCTGGGCGTTAAGCAAACAAACAAACAAACAAGACACAGAATAAGAGCATCATTCAGCTTGCACATGCTTGTACACATACCAACAATCAACAGCACACCTTGCTTCCTGTGCAGAGTGGTCATTTTCTCGGAATTAACTTGGTACGGTAAGTGACTGCAATGTCACTCTGCTGACTTCATTAAGTGAAAAATTCCCACTCTGCACAGAATTCAGCCACACACATTTTTGTACTTGTCGAAGTGAAAGGATGCTCTCAGTATGTCATTAAAAGCCTGGACACATTTGTCAACATGATGTGTCAGGCGGGAAGGGTTGTGTCTTTAAAGTCGTTCTGTTTCTTTCCCTACATTACATTACACAAAGATGAGAGATGTGTGTGTGTGTGTGTGTGTGTGTGTGTGTGTGTGTGTGTGTGTGTGTGATGTGTGTGTGAGAGAGAGAGTGTGTGTGTGTGTGTGTGTGTGGGGGTGTGTGTGTGTGTGAGAGAGAGATTGAGAGTGTGTGTGTGTGTGTGAGAGAGATTGAGAGTGAGTGTGTGTGTGTGTGTGTGTGTGTGTGTGTGTGTGTGTGTGTGTGTGTGTGTGTGTGTGTAACGGTGTGTGTGTGTGCAACGGTGTGTGTGTGTGTGTGTGTGTGTGTTTACAGCGCTTGTTTTCAGTGTTCTGAAACTTTTGAATGGCTATTTGAGTCAACAATAGAGTTGAATCTATTTAAGTTAAGTCTAAATCAAGTCCATGCCTCGTTGTGACAACTCAACAGATTGGGATGTGGTTTCGCTTTCAGATAATATCGAATGCCGTTCTCAAAAAGGGACTATGTCAGGTTGTTCTGCGAAATGCATTTTGTTAGGATGGGTTCAGGTTTTCTGACGCGAACACAAACAAGATTGATTCCATTCAGGTGTAAACAGATTATTTTCCAACGTCAACATGCTGTTATTACGGCAAGCTTAGGGCAGTTTAACGCAGTCAAAAAAAATACCCCAAAAAGAAGAAGAAGAAATACATCAAACACGGCAGCATGCATGTTGTTATCAAGGTAAGCTAGGGGCAGTTTCCATTAAGACTAGTGTTGTCAAAAGAGAAAAGTGAAATACACCAAACGCGACAACAATACATGGTGTGTTCTCTATGCCAGCGGGCCAATGCTTTCCCGTGTTGTTGGACCAACGTGTCACCAGCTGGTTTGTCCTGAGTTCAAATCCAGGCCGCG
>NC_090254.1:14856013-14861013 GCF_037325665.1 Littorina saxatilis
TGGTGGAGGGTCACATTTGTGTTGGCGGGCAGTGCCACCTTGGCTTGAACAGTCTGATTTATCAGTTGATCGCCAGGGAGGGGAGAGGAGAAGGAGAGGGAGGGGGAAGGTTTGTGCACAATGGCCGCACCTCCGTCAACAAAAGCGTCTCAGTGGTTTCCAAAGCGTCAAGGCATGAGGATCAATTGTGTGCATTGTTACTGCATTGTTACTGCATTGTTACTGAACTGTTACTGCAACACTGTGCTTTGTTCGGCATTGTGCCCAGTGCAAATTGCTGGTCTGTGCCATCTGAATCCCCCTTTTGCCATGTCTTTTGTTTCCGCTTTTGTATTGTGCTTATTGTGAGCTCTATTCCCGGTGTGGGCATTTGTGTGTATTTTCTCTTACTTCTGTTCTAGATTTTGCTAAAAACACATAAACCGGTGTTCCACCCTTGTTTTGCTCTTCTTTCTTCATCCCCCCCCCCCACCTTACCAAACATCCCCTTTTCCTTTTTTTCCCAAGGGGTCAAAAAAGATTCATCACCGGATGCAATGTTTCGGTCGCATCTGTCCCAAAGTTTTTAATTGATAGCTCGCTGTTCCTTTTGTGCATCTTAAACGTGTCGCTGGTGCAAGTCAAAGTAAATAAAACAATTAACAATGCAGGATAATAATGATAGCTTTTAACTTCTCAGTTTCCACAGGTCCAAGTGTCGATAAATCTTAAAAGGCTTTTTTGAAGAGATCGATTTTTTAATTGTAGTAATATTATTTATTCTGATTTTGACGGTATCTTTATTAAGCATTTCTTTTATGAATGTAAATACAAGGCCAAACTTAACTTAGCAAAATAACCTGTGTCTCATCGCCCCAAGAAAATAAGAGCAATACAGTTAAGGATAGGGGTTGTAATAATGTGACCACACTCGAGGAATACCTTAAAATAAACGTGTGAGCGCGGAGTTACTCAAATTGCAAACGGCTGTGTTTTGAGTCGTAATTCCAGACTGTAATTCTCATTGTGACACCTTTTTGCGCCAGTCATAATTTTCGACCTACCTTTTGTCCCAAGGTGAAACTTTTATTTTATGAGCTGTTGCCAGAGATACCGATTTGAAATTGAGCCGAGAGCCACAGAGTTCGTTTTGGGTGTTAAATAGATGACACCCAACTCGAGGAAGGTCTTAGAATTAGTGTTTTAGTGTTCTGTTTTTCAAAACTAAATGCTGTGTTTGATAGTCTTTTCAGACCGTGATATTCTCCAACGGAAAGTCTGTTTGTTTATGTACGCGAAGCGTTTTAGCCCTGTCTGGCACGGAATATGCATGCGTTTGCTAGACTGTAGGTTTGACTTCCTCAATCCATTCGCTCTTACCTCTATAACCGCAGGGCAAGAGTTAACGTCGACCAGACCAAAAGCAAGAAGTTCCTCCTTCGTCATGGCGTCCCTCAGGGCGGAGTCCTCTCCCCCACACTCTTCCTTCTCTTCATCGACGATCTGGTGTCTGAGATGCCTAAGGGGATCAAAGCTGCTCTCTACGCAGACGACCTTGTGATATGGTGCAAGGAGGAGCACGCAAGTACTGCCACCTACAGAATGCAGCAAGCAGCAGATAGGCTGAACGCATGGGCAGAAGATTGGTGCGTCTCCATCAACAAGGAGAAATCCTCCACCACCCTATTCACACTGTCGCCAAAGCAGAAAGCCGGAACCATTAGGCTTGGTGGAACTCCTCTGAGAGAGGATGAAGAAGCAACGTACCTTGGTGTCACCTTTGATAGACGGCAGACCTGGAAACCACACATTGCACAGGCAGAGACGAAGGCCCGGCGCAAGCTAGTCATACTCAGGAAGCTGGCAGGTACCACCTGGGGAGCGAACGAGAAGATACTGAAGACAGTATACCAGGGAACAATCAGACCCCACCTCGAGTACGGCTCCACAGCGTGGTCAACCTCAGCCAAGACAAACCTGCAGACCCTTGACCGTGTGCAAAACCAGGCCCTCCGACTCATCACTGGTGCAATGAAATCCACGCCCATCAAGGAAATGGAGAAGCTTACCACCATCCAACCCCTCTGTCAGAGAAGAGAAGCCAAGACTATGGTACAGGCCGAGAAGCTCAAGTGCCTACCCGACCACCCCATGAAGCACAGACTGAGCAACCTCACCAAGAACCGGCTCAAACGGAGCAGTTTTGTACACGAGAGCAAGAGACTTTCTCGACAGTACAGGGAAGTCCTCCCACAGAGCACTCTACCTCTGACTCAAGAAGAAGAGGAAACCCCCAAGGCAACAGAGAAACCAGGCATCCAGATCTGCACCAGTGTTCCACATGTTACCTCAGGAGAAGATCAGAATGACACAGCTCGACAGGCACTCACCTTAGCCCTGATCGACGAACAGTACCCAAAAGAGGCGTGGATCCATGTATACACCGATGGATCAGCAACTAACGCCGTGCTCAATGGAGGTGCAGGCATTCTCATCCAGTTCCCTGGGGGACATACAGCTACATCCAGCGTTGCCACTGGCAAACACTGCACAAACTATAAAGCAGAAGCAGAAGCTCTCATGCAGGCCGCCTCCTTGGTTCAGGACTCCGCAGACCCTTGCTACCAAGTTGTCTTCCTCTCGGATGCCCTTTCAGTCCTTCAGGCCCTAGAGAACGACAAACTCCCACAGCTGGCCAAAGCATTACAGATGGTCAGACAAACCAGAAGAGTTGTCCTCCAGTGGATACCAGCACACTGTGGGATACCAGGAAATGAAAGGGCAGATGAGCTGGCGAAAGAAGGAGCCGTGGAAGACCAACCTGAAAACAGTGTCAGCTTTAGTGAGCAGAAGACAATCATCAAGGCATTGATGAGGCCAAGGACAAACAGAGATGACTACCACACAATGTCCAGAGAGCAGCAAGTCAACCTCATCAGGCTGCGTACTGGCCACAACAGGCTCAATGCTCACATGAACCGAAAGTTCAAGCTGGCGCCATCACCAACCTGTGCCTGCGGTCAAGAAGACCAAACAGCGGAACACATCTTACAGCGATGTCCCTTACTAGATGAGGAACGAAAAGAAGTGTGGCCGTCACCAACTCCCTTGCAGACCAAACTATACGGCAGTCGACAGGAGTTGGAGAAAACGACAACATTTATCACCAGTGCTGGACTGATTGTGTAACCTCTGCGAACGCCAAGAAGAAGAAGAAGACTTCCTCAATCCAACGGTTTTAATCTGCTTTGACGAATGGGCATTTATGATGGCTAAATAAAAATCAAATATGATGTCGACAGACGCAAGTCCGGACACCTGACACAGGAGAGTGGAATGTTCGCTGATTACAGTTCATTTAATTATTTGGCATAGTTTCGGAGCAGTTTTCAAAAAAATCATTTCAGGGTTTTCTGAAAACATTACAGCGAATGGTCCTTGAACTTTGTAAGGTCCAAATCGGCAGAAAACTTTACTGGCGCCTTAGGTTTACTAAATGGAAGCATAGCATGTGGTCCAAATATGTACGTATAGGTTATCCCCTATTTACTGAATGAAATATGTATACTTCTTCTTCTTCGTCGTTCGCTCATGTGAGCGTAGATGCGTTGTGCTGCTGTTACGCGCCTGACAAGTCAGGCCCAGCACATCCGACTTCAGCTTGTTTTTATATCAGAGTGTTCGCTCTCCTAGATTGATTGCTTTACCGGGCTGCCGAGTTCAATCTGCCCGTTTTCTGGATGGCCGTCGCATCTTCCGCATCCATGCTGACGCCCTGAGCTGTCCAGTCTGCTGTTGTATTCGCCTTCGGTGCCAGGTTGTGGGCATATCTGTCCTGTTGCCACCTCTGCCGGATGTGTTCCCCTAGCAAGTTGGATGTGACATGGGGGTGACATGGGGGTTTCAGCTAATGGGTCCAACCCCCCAGGTTTGTCTTCAGAGTTTTCCTTCTCCTAGGAATGCTGCCTACCTTGGCTAACGAGTCGTTCCTACCCAGCGCTTGTGGAAGCAGCAGTAACATGGGGCATCCTCGTCCGCCCAGCCAGCCGTTGGGAGCAAGCTCCTCGTCCGCCTGTCTGACCGTTGGGATGGGTGACTAGACGTCCTCTTCCGCCTTCGCTGCCGTTGGGAGTTCACTCTCCTCTTCCGCCAGTTCCGCCGTTGGGATGTCTAGTCTTGGTATTTCACCCATACCTGGGGATTTGTTTCATGGGCACCAGGGCGTATCCACACACGGGTGGGCCTGCTTGCCGCACGTACGGGGAAAATCTCCTCCGCGCCCTTGTATTTTAGCCTGGGAGCATAGGGCTCCCAGTTTCCACCCAACGCCACGTGGAGGCAATGCATAGGACTTGTTGGTGAGAGGCTAACCGGCAGAAGAGACCTACGCGGATGGCTGCTCTCTTTTCGACCGGTGCTGCATGCAGCTTTGGCTAGCCAGCGATGAAGGCTGAAAGCGGATGCGACACTTAAGCACATGTATGTCAACGCCAACACGCTTGAGACGCATCACACAACCATTTGTTGGGTATATGTATACTTAAACCAAGGGATCTATCGGCATTTACGTCTATTAGCCCTTTGAATGAATACAAAGCAGCAATGCGAGCCAGTGGATCCATTGAGTGATGAATGATACCAAGCAGCAATGCGAGCCAGTGGATCCATTGAGTGATGAATGATACCAAGCAGCAATGCGAGCCAGTGGATCCATTGAGTGATGAATGATACAAAGCAGCAATGCGAGCCAGTGGATCCATTGAGTGATGAATGATACAAAGCAGCAATGCGAGCCAGTGGATCCATTGAGTGATGAATGATACAAAAGTCAAAGATCTAATAGTCAAAAGATCCAATATAATGGGTCCAATAGTCAGTTTTTGCAACTGTGCATGCATGGTATCCTATAATCAATCGATTCCACTTTCGATGTTTCCAACATATAGATCTCACTTTTGATGTATCGAATAGTCAGTAGATCCCACTTTTGATGAATCCAATAGGTAGTGGATTCCACAGTC